>NC_060278.1:62531334-62730951 GCF_021613505.1 Equus quagga
AAGGGAGCCAAGAGACTGGTCTTTGCAGGATAGGTGCATGGCTCCGTAAGGAAGAGGAAGGAGAGGGGGTGTGCATTAAGATGGCAGGAGCCGCCTGAACAACTGCCGACACCTTCCTGGCTTATCCCACAACAAGCTCATCTGACGGTCTGTAGATGAATTCCTGGTCTGTAGCCAGGTTCCCTCCCTGCAGAGGTCAGCAGGAACCCAGGCCCTTCATCTTCAGGATCGTCCTCCTTTGGGCAAGGCCTAGACTTGTCCTCTGATTTGCTTTCATGGCAGTGACCACAAGGAGTACACTGAGTCATTCAGGTTTCTGATCTCTCTGTTTTTTTGCTTATTTTGTCTTGTTTTACATTAGTAAGGATATTGGTTTTGGTGAAGGGCTGTGCTCCGTTGATGGCCCAGACTGTAAACCATTCATTACACACTTTCATTCATTACACACGTTTAGCACTGACTACAAGGTAAGCAAGATGCTAGGACACTGGAGGATACGAAGGGAATGACATATGAATTTGACCTACAATGGCCTATGTCTCATCAGGATAAATACAAATTTTGGTAGTTAGAAAGTAGAATAGGCACAAGAAATATTTAGATAAGATATTTAGATTATTCTGGGGATGAAGTGGATCAGCTAGGGTGCCTTCAGCTTCATGTCACAGAATTTCTGGCCCAAAGTGGCTTCAACACAGGTGGTTATGATCTCACCAACAAGGATTCCAGAGTCGGGGTGATCCAGGGCTGATGAATGCATCCTGTCAGCAGGGGCAGCCTTGCAATCAGCTCCTCTGGGATTTTCTTTACCTCTTTCCTCAGGGTCTCACTTGGGCTGCTACCACTGCTAACGTCACATACTAACCCTACCACGTCAAAGGCAGAGAGTGATGACTGATTCTTGCCATCTGCCTGTTTAGTTACAGAAAACTTTCCCAAACGCCACCCGCCTCCTATAGCAGGCACCCTCTAAGGCCCTCTTGGCCAGAACTGGGTCAAGTGCCCTCCTCACCCCCAACCAATCCTAGCAAAGTGGAAGGGAAGGACCATGTTCGAGTTCCCCCCAGCACAATTCATTCCCTGGGAATGGGCCTCCTTTCTCTGGGCCTATTTGCATCAGGAAACCAGAACAATTTACATTTTATTAGTATTACCTTTATTCAGTGCAGAAGAGAGAAATGACTGCAGGGGAAAACACCAACAATGTTTGCAACAGGAGGCAAGGAGTGGAGGATCAAAAGTCCAAGCAGAGAATGGACTGTAGTGGTGGATGTAGAAATCACTGAAAATGAGGACGGGGTGTAGTGGCGCCAGCAGCCAGCAGGGCTCAAGTCTTCAACAATGGCCACAGTGCTGGGGAAGGAGCAGAGCACTGCATAGCAGGAGTGATGGGTGCTGTCCAGAAAGGTCCTTCCGTGTTTTCAGATGGGCAGCCTACTCTCTCTGTTGCCCTGGACCCTCGGCCTCAGGACCCTTCCTCTTCTTGGAGTCTCGCCTCCCCTGTCCTCACCCCAGGCTGCCTGCAGCCCACCATGCTGCACTCATCTCCTTTTCCCAGAGCAGCATCCCGCGCCAGCTCTCAGATAGATGGAAAAGCTGCAGCAGCACAGAGAGCAGAAGCAGTCGAGATGCAGGAGCCTTTCTCCTCTCCAGACGACAGTGCGCCCCCGGCCCGCTAGTCCTCCCGGGCCTCCTGTCCACACCCAGCGCTCCACCTCCATGTTTGCGTCCGCCTTCGTGACCCTCTGCAGTCTGGTGAGTCCCCCACCCACACATTCGCCTCATGGACTCGCTCCACACCTATGAGCTCCCATTCTGCAGGAGAAGTCAGGTGCGGGGAATGGGAATACAACGGACCCTCATCCGGCCTGGGAGGGCCCCTCCAAGACCTCCAGCACCCCAACCCAGTTTGGCACAGGATGCTCGTGTCCCCAGACAGCCGGTCAACTGCGAGCCCTCCGACACAGCTCAGCAGAGAGCCAGCGAGTCCCCCAGACACCAAGCCGATGTGGAGTCCTGGACCCAGCTCTGCAAAGTGCAGCCCAGGTGTGCCTTGAGGGGTCCCCCAGACACCCAGCCAACTGCGAGCCCCCCGACCCAGCACAGCAAACGGTAGCCACAGGCCCTTGCTTTTCTCCCTTCAGGACCCCACCCAGTTGCACACCAGGCGTCAAGCCCAAGGTTTCCGTTGCCATTCCGAGTCATCATCTGCCTGTGGCCATCAGCACCTGTGCCAGGCCCAGGTGAGCTGGCTGGAAGATGCTGCTACCTGGTAGAAGAAAATACCTTATACCAGTCATTGTGTGCCACTGCACCGCACTCTGAGAATCTGAGCCCGAAAGTCGCAGACAGAAGAATGGCCTCAGAAACTTCCCATTGCCTCCTGGCAACCATGGCTGTGGCCACATCCTTGGCTCCCAGGAGGTGCCCCAGCTGCCAGAAAGGGAAGAGTCAATCCCAATGGCCCCTCCCACACCACAATTGGATCAATCTGTGATACAGATGAATGGCCAGGAAAGGGGGCAGGAAGAACAGCCTAAACTCAAAGAAGCAGAGTGTCTTGACCCAGACATGAGAAATCTGAGGCTCCCAGTCCAGGAAATCCGTCTCTACTGGAGAGCAGGCCAGGGGCTGTCTGTGAATGCGGAGATCGCTGCCTCTGTCGGAGGCGCACTTGGAAGTGCCAGTGATTCTTGGCCAAGTGCCAAGGCCTGGCCAGTGCTTTGAGCCATTCAGAGCACAGTTCCCCTGTGCCCAGGTGCTGGTGGGTTCATGGCCTGAAGACCTCTGGTTTGGGACCAACGTCAGCCTGATGACCTGGTGGCGTATCACCTGGGAGCCTTTTTCTTCTGGGGAGTTCTCTTGTTCAGAAGGAGCAAAGGCTGCCATGCCTTAGAACAGAGAATAACTGGCATTTGGAAGAGCTGTCCATGGAAATCCAACTTACAGAGCAAGCGTAGCAGACTGAGGGAAAGCTGAAACTGATGAAAACAGCTCTTGACACCAGCAGGGAAATTAGTAAAAGTTATTTATTTTTATTAAAATATTTTATAAAATATTTTAAATATTTTAAACATAAATAAATTAAAATATTTTAAAATATATTTTATAAAACTGTGTGAATAAGAAAATCGAAAGCTGAAAATTCTGCTTGTCAACTTGGTGTCACAGGAAGGACACAATTTAAAGAACTTGCCAGAGTGCCAGGCCTCCGTGGACACAGCACTAGATGAGGAGTTCCAAGGGAGACCCAGGCCCTGGGCACCACAGAGGAGTCCTTGGCTGAGCTCCTCCAGGCTGATGACAGGTCCTCTCGATTGGAGGGGGAGACAGAGGCGTTACAAGCACAGGCCGAGCAGTGGTGTCAGCGGCAGATTGAGTCCTGTGAGCTGGCACTTCTTTGGAGAAATGTGGGGGTTCCTGGAAGCTTTTGCCTTCCAGGCAAAATGTGCACAGTACCAAGGGGTGATGTGCCTGCACATTCCCACCCCAGGAGAGCATAGAAGGGGACCTGAGGCGGAATGGGTCACCTCCTCGAGTGGGGCTGGCATGAGCTTCATGTTGTATATAAGTTTTAAATGTGTTGGAATGCAAAAGAAGTGTCCCCGGGGGATTGTGATGTACGGCCCAGGGTCACAGTCACTGCACCACGTGAGTCTTTGCATTCTCCAGCTGGTTGGCTCTCAACAGAGCAAATGTCTAATTTGACCCCCACAACAGAGCCGTGATGTGGGCATGGGTCGCCACAGCTCTAAGAAAGTGACAATGAGCTACAGAGCACTGATACTGAGCACGATCTGCTTGACCGGCCCATCAACACTTTTCATACATGTTGACTCCTCTAAAACTCAAAGCCAGCTTCTGAGGTGGGAGCCATTCTGATAGAATGGAAAGCAGAAGCAGTGTGTCCACACACAGGTATTTCTACACAGATCATTTCTCGCCTGAGACCTCACAGCCAGTGTGTGGCTAAACTTGGGTTTGGACCCCAACATCATGGCTCCTGACTGCTCAACTGCAGGTTCCTGAATGATGCAGGCCTTTGAGGGGCAAATGTGAGGAGAAAGACCAGGGTGGAGAGAGGCCAGAGTCATGGGATGCATTTCCTGTCTCTGGGTGAGGTGGGATGAGATGAGGGCAGCAGAGGAGAGACTGGAGAGAGGGGCCCAGGATGGTGGCCTGTATGCTCAAAGCCACAGAAGCACTGCAGGATTAGGGGGAGAGACATGGGATTCCCTCTGGCTGTGCTATATGCAGGGGTGGATGGTCAGAGCAAGGCAGAGCAGGAGACAGGTGGGAACAAGTGCATCTGAGAGACTGGAGAGTGTCCGTGGACATGGAGGGAAGTGGTCACATCTATTAGGCAGAGATGAAAACTGGTGATGAATTGGATGGTGAGCTGCAAGGAGGGAGGAGGATGCCAAAGTTCCAGGCTCTCCCCCTCCAGGGCAGTGGTCACTCTCAGCCCCACAAACTGCGAGCTGGAGCTTAGGTGATGTACGGATCCCAACAAGCTGGGTCTGCCTGTGGCTCAGGCTGTGGTGGAGGTGGAGAGCCTGGAGCTGTGGCCCAGGGATAGTGCTTGAGGCACACACACACATAGCAACCAGCATAAACCGAGGAAAGTCATAAAGAAAGCTGCATCTAGGGGAGAAGGTGAACTTGAGGGGGACTTGGTTGGTATCTGAGCCATTTTGAGGGCTTCTGGTTTCGGGAGCTAGGGTGGGAGGGTGGTGGAGTCCAGGTAACTGGGACGTGCAGGGTAAGCGGCTGAGAGCTGGTGTTAATGTGATAAATGTTGGTGTCAGACAGTGAGGACCTGGAGGAGGTGGGACTTGAGGAGCAATGCAATGAGGGTCTGAAGTAGAGGTGGACACTGTTTGTGACCTGGAGCACTGGGCCTGAGTCGATGTAGTTCTAATTCCCAAAACATTTGATTGTCAGTATCAATATTGGTATAAGTATTATTATATTTAGGCAGTTCTATTTGACTACCAAAACCAGTATTACACCATATAGCAGTAAATTTATGATAAAAAGTATTTTGATTACAAGTCAGAAAGTATGACGGAGGTATTTTGTAAACCTTCCCAACAAAATTTCCCTCATCATGGCTCCTTGCAATATACATATCCCAGAAAATAAATCCAAAAAGCCAAGGGAATATTAGGCTATGTTCAAGGAGTCATAAACACTGTGTCTAAGTCATCATCATAATATAAATCTAAGGTGTGTTTGGGGCTATATTAGTTAGATGGGTAGGCAACCATGATATTTCTTTAGGATGTGATAGAGGAGGAGAGGGGATAGACGAGTGAGTCCAATATTGTCCAAAGTACCAAGCATAACATAATGAAGGAAAAGTGAGAATACAGGCGTGGTCCTGAGTCTTGGGAGGAACTGTCTGCCTCAGATGTTAGCGTCTTCTCTTCCCAGTAAGTTTGATTTGGAGGTCTCCAGCATTTGTACGAGACCAGATGTCAGGTGGAGACTTCTTAAGCTATGAGATGTAGCTCCAACATTAACTGCCTTCTAGTTCTGCAGCAGTGTCAGTAGTTACAAATACTAGGTAAGGTCCTTTCCAATGGGGCTCAAGGGCTGTCTTCTTCTGATGTTCCTTCTATAATACCCAGTTACCAAGCTCTGGACTGTGACCAGCAGGATCCTCTAAACTGGAATCCATGAAAGCATCTTTAACCTGTTGATGATAGGCTTGAGTATAAGACATTAGAGACTTACAGTAACTGGTCATACTAGCATAAGACAACAAGGGATCAGCAGAAGATTGTAGACCAACAGACAATGATCTGCCAGTGACTATCCCATGTGGGGTCAGTTCATGTTTTCCAAAGAGGGCACTGCAAGCAGTTAGTGAGACCAAAGGCTGTACCTTAGGCCAGGGGATTCCAGTCTATAGGTATATAAGAAAACCTTAAAGACAACTAACAGGACTAGAATCCAACATCTACAAAGGTGCAACATAATTTTTCTCTCCACAATTACCCTCATGTTTACCAAAGATAATCAAAGTAAAACTAATTAGTTTATACTAAACTTGGCATGATTATTTATTATATAAATAAGTGAAAATAAGAATACTGGCAGAGTTTCTGATCCAGAGGGATCAAGTAGGGAGAAAAAAGTAAATGTTTCATCTTTGTTCACAAAGGTATATCTTATCAAATTGTTGCTAGCCTAAAGGAAAATATTTCTTTAAATCTGAAAAAACAAAACATTTGAGCATTCTCCTTGCTTCATGTAGTCCCATGTAACTAATATTTGATCTTGATGTTTTGTTAGCAGTTTTATGAAGCCGTCAGTTTCTCCATTAGAGTAATTCTGTGGTTTCTTACCCAATTCAGTTTTATTATCTGAAAGCTCTACAGAAACCTATATTCTGGAGTAAGAGTCAGAGTTCTTTCCATGAATCTCTCTGAAGATGAAACATACTTGTAAAAGCGTCAGAGTAAAACAATAACTATCTGTAAATGATGAAAGACTTAAAATGGCATGGTTAAAGATCTGATTACAATGCAATTGACAAGAAAATTTAGTTATTTCTATAGCACACATTTTAAGATAATGACAAGAATTATACCAGGACATATCAGATTTTTGGAATTTTACATAACTTTTAGAACACTTATATTAATAATGTTACCCACACAACATAACCTCAGAAGGTTTATCATTTATTTGACAATGCTTCCCATGTGATTTAATAAACCTAGTTCGTTTAGGATCACCTTTATAGGAAGAGATAAAAAATTCTTTGAGAAGTCACAGGGTCCCACTGGAAATTCTCAAAATTACTTTTAGGTCAAAAGAAAGTCTTTATTTTGAATTTGAATTTGGGGAGTTTGTCAAAAATACCAAAAGGTTTTAGAACACTTGCTCAAATAGGATCATAAGTCACTGTGAAACAATGCTTAGTAACCATTTAACCATGGTGACAATTAAAGGTATTCAGGCAAATACAGAAATTTAAATAGTTTTAAGAAAAATCTTAGCTCTTGTGAGCTTGTAAATAACACAAGAAATTTATTTTTGATAAAGCATAAAATCCCTGCTTTTTGGTAGACTACTCAAAGGCAAAGAAAATCTTTCCATAATCTCTTTATCAAGAGCAGACTAGGGGTGACATCAGCATCATGGCAGAGTGAGCTCTTCCCTAAGACTCTGCCCCTAAGATACAATGAAAAGGACATTCATAAACCAACAGAGAACATTCACACAACACAAAATATGTCTGAGAGACCCACACAGCCATATATCTGAAGGTGGAGGTGCTGGACCCACCAAAGGAAGTAGAAGGTGGTAAGGGCATCCCCTCTCACTCCCCACTCCCCCAATGGGAGCAACCCAGGGTGTGGGACCGCATGGGGCTATGAGAGGAGGGGGGGAGGGATGGTGCTCTGCAGGAACATCTTTGCTCTCCAAGTTCCCACACAGCTTGTGGGAAATCCCCACACAGAGATGGGTAAGCTATTGCAGGGGTGTCTTCATGAAGCCAGCAGCCCAGGAGAGCAGATAGCAAGGGCAGAGCAAGAATGCCCCCAGGATCATGCAGGTGAAAGAAAGTACCCCTCCCCTCACCTGGTTCTCCAGCTCAGCCAGTCAGTGAGACCACCCATGCAAATGTTAGAAAAGCAGCAACTGTGAGGGAATGAGCCAAGATTGTGGTGACCTCACAATACACAGCTCTTGACCTCCACCAATGGTGGCAGGTGGAAGCTACAACCAGATACTATCATTATACAGAAGCACAAATCCATGCCATCAACCAGTATGAAGAAATATATTAACACCCCAGACCAGAAGGAAAAGGACAACCACCCAGAAATCAAGCCTGAAGGCACAGAAATCTATAATCTACATGATGGGGAATTCAAAATAGCTACCATTAAAAAACTCAACAAGTTACAAGAAAATACAGATAGTTCATGATATCAGGAATAAAATTAATGAAAAGAGGGAATTCTTCACAAAAGATATTGGATCTATAAATAAAAACCAATCAGAAATGTTGGAGATGAAAAACACAATGTATGAGATAAAGAAAAATCTATACACCCTAAATAACAGAGCTGATATTATGGAGGAGAGAAGTAGCAGTCTAGAGGATAGAAATATAAAATGCTGGAGATGGAGGAGGAGAGAGAACTAAGACTAAAAGAAGAAATTCTCTGAGAAATTTCCAACTCAATTAGGAAATGCAACATAAGGATTAGAAGTATTCAAGAGGGAGAAGAGACAGAGAATGGAGCAGAGAGCTTGTTCAAAGAAATGATAGCTGAGAACTTCCCAAACCTGGGGAAAGAGCTGGAAATAAAAGTGAAAGAAACTAATAGAACTCCTAATTAAATCAATGTAAAAACATATTCTCTAAGGCATATAGTAATAAAGCTGGCAAAAGTCAATGACAAATAAAAAATATTAAGGGCAGCAAGGCAGAAGAAGACAACCTACAAAGGAACCCCAATCAGGTTTTCAGCAGATTTCTCAGCATGAACCTTACAGGCTAGGAGATAGTGTAATGATATATTCAAAATTCTAAAAGAAAAAATTCTCAACCAAGGATACACTATCCAGCAAAATTATCCATCAGCTGTGATGAAGAAATAAAAACTTTCTCGGATAAACAAAAGCTGAGGATATTCATCACCATAAGTCACCCCCTACGTGAAATGTTCAAGAAGGCCCTCGTACCTGAAAAAAAGGAAAGGATTACAAAGCCTTGAGTAAAGAGATAAATACATAAACAAAATCGGAAAATCACAGCTCCCTATCAGAACAGGTTACCAAACACATATAACGTTTAAGATAAAAGGAAAGAAAACACCAAAATTAAATAGAATCTCATTATTTTAACCATAAACTTGCAACACAAGATAGAATAACTTGTGACAACAGTAACCTAGAAGGGAAAGAGGTGAGGGATGGAATAGGATTATTCTGAGAAAATAAGAGGCTACCAGAAAAAGGAGTAGCTCATCTAGGAGATTTTTTTAGAGAAATCTCCTGGTAACCACTAAACCAAATAATCAGAACAGAGACACAAATGATAAATAAGGAGAAAAACCACCATAGAGAACTACCAAATTGAGTTGATAGTCTGAATACATGGGACAAGAAACAAGGGAAATGCAGAAGAACTGGAAAACACGTGATAAAATGGCAGCATTAAGCCCTCATATATCAGTAAATGGATTGAATTCTCCAGTCAAAAGACACAGAGTGGCAGGATGGATTAAAAAACAAGACCCAACAATATGCTGCCTCCAGGAAACAAATCTCAGCTCTAAAGACAAACACAGGCTCAGAGTGAAGGGATGGAAGATGATACTTCAAGCAAATGGCAAACAAAAGAAAGCAGTGTTGTCACACTTATATCAGACAAAAGAGACTTCCAAATAAAAAATACAATGAAAGACAAAGAGGGGAAGTATATAATGATAAAAGGGACACTCCACCAAGAAGATGTAATACTTATAAACATATATGCACAGAACACAGGAGCACCAAAGTACATAAAGCAACTATTAACAAACCTAAAAGGAGATATTACCAACAACACAATAATAGCAGGAGACCTTAATGCCTCACTTACATCAATGGATAGATCATCCAGATAGAAAGTCAACAAGGAAATGGTGGATTTAAATGAAAATCTAGGCAAAATGGACTTAACAGATGTATAGAGAATACTCTATCCAAAAACAGCAGAATACACATTCCTCTCAAGTGCACATGGAACATTCTCAAGCATAGACCATATGGTGGGGAAAAATTTAAGAAGATTGAAATAATCTCAAGCATCTTTTCTGACCATAATAGTATGAAACTAGAAATCAACTACAAGAAAAAAGCTGGAAAAATGACAAATATGAGGAGACTAAACAACATGCTACTGAACAATCAATGGATCATTGAAGAAATTAAAGAAGAAATAAGAAAAATGTCTGGAGACAAATGAAAATGGAAATACATCATACTATTGCATTTGGGATGCAGCAAAAGTGGTCCTAGGAGGGAAATTCATAGCAATATATGCCCACCTTAACAAACAAGAAAAATCTCAACTAAGCAATCTTAAATTACACCTAACAAAACTAGAAAAAGAATAACAAAGCCCAGAGTCAGCAGAAGGAGGGAAATAATAAAAAATTAGAGCATAAATAAATGAAATTGAAACAGAGCAAACAAACAAACAAAAAAAACAGTAGAAAGTATCAATGAAACTAAGAGCTGGTTCCTTGAGAAGACAAATAAAACTGACAAGCCCTTAGCCAGATTCACTAAGAAAAAAAAAAGAGAGACGGCTCAAATAAATAAAATTAGAAGTGAAAGAGGAGAAATTACAATGGATACTGCAGAAATACAAACGATTACAAGAGAACACTATGAAAAACAATATGCCTGCAAATTGGGTAACCTAGAAGAAATGCATAAATTCTTAGACTCACACAACCTCTCAAAACTGAATCAAGGTGAAATAGAGAATGTGAATAGACCAATAACAAGTAATGAGATTGAAACAGTAATCAAAAACTTCCCAAAAAATAAAGTCCAGGACCAGATGGCTTCTCTGGAGAATTCTACCAAACATTCAAAGGAGACTTAATACCTGTCCTTCTCAAACTCTTCCAAAAAATTGAAGAAGACAGAACACTTCCTAACACGCTCTATGAGGCCCACATCACCCTCATCCAAAAGCCAGACAAAGACAACACAAAGAAGGGAAATTACAGGCCAATGTCTCTGATAAACATAGACATAAAAATCCTCAACAAAATATTGGCAAACTGAATACAGCAATACATCAAAAAGATCATACACCATGATCAAGTGGGATTCATACCAATCATGCAGGGATGGTTCAATACATACAAATCAATCTATGTGATACACTACATTAATAAAATGAGGAATACAAACCACGTGATCCTATCAATAGATGCAGATAAAGCATTTGACAAGATCCAACACAGATTTATGATAAAAACTCCCAATAAAATGTGTATAGAAGGAAAGCACCTCAACATAACAAAGGCCATATGTGACAAACCCACAGTCAACATTATACTCAATGGGGAAAAACTGAAAGCCATCCCTCTGAGAACAGGAAAAAGACAAGGGTGCCTACTCTTGCCACTCTTATTCAACATTGTACTGCAGGGTTTGGCACATGGAATTAGGCAAGAAAAAGAAATAAAAGGCATCCAAATAGGCAATGAAGAAACGAAATTCTTACTGGTTGCAGATGACATGATTTTATATATAGAAAATCCTAGAGAACCCATCAGAAAGCTATTAGAAATAATCAACAACTAAAGTTGTAGGGTACAAAATCAATTTACAAAAAGCAGTTGCATTTCTATACACTAATAGAGAACTAGCAGAAAGAGAGGTCAAGAATGCAATTCCATTTATAATTGCAACAAGAAGAATAAAATATCTAGAAATAAATTTAACCAAAGAGGTGAAAGACCTATACAATGAAAACTATTAGACATTATTGAAAGAAGTGAATGATGACATAAAGAAATGGAAAGATATTCCACGCACATGGATTGGAAAAATAAATATAGTTAAAATGTTCATACTACCTAAAGCAATCTACAGATTCAATGCAATCCCAATCAGAATCCCAATGATATTCTTCACAGAACTAGAACAAAGAATCCTAAAATTCCTATGTGGCAAGCAAAGACCCCAAATAGCTAAAGCAATCCTGAGAAAAAAGAACAAAGCTGGAGGCATCACAATCCCTGACTTCAACATATACTGCAAAGGAATAGTAATCAAAGCAGCATGGTACTGGAACAAAAACAGACACACAGATCAATGGAACAGAATTAAAGACCAGAAATAAAACCACACATCTATGGACAGCTAATCTTTGACAAAGAGGCCAAGAACATACAATGGAGGAAGGAAAGTCTCTTCATTAAATGGTGTTGGGAAAGCTGGACAGCCACGTGCAAAAGAATTAAAGTAGATCATTATCTTTTCCATACACAAAAATTAACTCAAAATGGGACAAAGACTTGAAGGTAAGACCTGAAACCATAAAACTCCTAGAAGAAAATATAGGCAGTACACTCTTTGACATCAGTCTTAGCAGCATCTTTTCGAATACCATGTCTACTCAGACAAGGGAAACAAAAGAAAAAATAAACAAATGGGATTTGTATCAGACTGAAGAGCTTCTGCCAGGCAAGGGAAACCAGGAACAAAATGAAAAAACAACCCACCAAATGGGAGAAAATATTTGCAAATCATATATCTGACAAGGGGTTAATCTCCAAAATATAACTCACACAATTCAACAACAGAAAAACAAAAACCTGATCAAAAAATGGGCAGAAGATATGAACAGACATTTTTCCAAAGAAGATATAGAGATGGCAAATAGGCACATGAAAAGATGTTCAACATCACTAATCCATCAGGGAAATGAAAATCAAAACTAAAATGAGATATTACTTTACACCTGTTAAAATGGCTGTTATCACCAAGGCAAAAGATAATCAATGTTGGAGAGGATGTGGAGAAAAGGGAATCCTCATGCACTGCTGGTGGGAGTGCAAACTGGTGCAGCCGCTATGGAAAACAGTATGGAGACGTCTCAAAAAATTAGACATACCATATGACCCAGCTATCCCACTACTGAGTATTTATCCAAAGAACTTGAAATCAACAATACAAAGAGACTTATGCACCCCTATGTTCATTGCAGCGTATTCACAATAGCCAAGATGTGGAAGCAACTCAAGTGCCCATCGACTGATGAGTGGATAAAGAAGATGTGGAATAATGTAGATGGAATACTACTCAGCCATTAAAAAAGACAAAATTGTCCCATTTGCAACAACATGGATGGACCTTCAGGGTATTACATTAAGTGAAATAAGCCATACAAAGACAAATACCATATGATTTCACTCATTTATGGAAGGTAAACTAACACATGGACAAAGAAAACAGTTTAGTGGTTACCAGGGGGAAGGGTGGTGGGGGATGGGCACAAAGGGTGAAGGGGTACACTTATTTGGTGACTGACAAATAATAATGTACACCTGAAATTTCACAATGTTAAAAAATATTACGACCTCAATAAAAAAAATAAACAAAATAAAATAAGAGGAGACTAAAAGTTCAGGAAAATTATCCTTTTAAGAAAAAGAAAATCAAATACTAAATTTTACACCACCTTACTTTTGATATTAAAATTCATTCACTTAATTAAATTCATTTCAATCTTAGCCAACTTGACCATGCATAAAACTCTTTCCTCAGGATTCTTCTTCCACAAGCCTTCTGTAACTCACTTTTACGTTCAGAATTTGTCCCATGTTTTCCCTTCTTCCCAGTACTTTAGGGTGAATTTACCTCTTTTAACAAAACAAACAACATTATCTCCATGCCTTATACCTCCTTTACTGAAAATACACATCTTACTTTCCTTGTATACAAAGATGTTTTATTCCTTTACATTAGCATCCTGTGGATTGGCAGGCCCACAAATACTGTCTGGAAACTTCTGCTTTCTCATAGAAACTTTCTCAGCACGGCACAAAACATGCTTATTCATAAACCCAAGTATTTTTCCAGTTTCCTTGAAATAAGAAGCGAAAGGTAGATAAATCTATGTTTGGTAATTAATTCTAATATTTTGTCTTATGTGGAAATGATCTAGATACTCAATAAATTTTTATGATTTAACAATTTATCAAAACACTAAGGTTTCAAGTTATCAAAAGGTTGTGAAGTTAAGTACACATACCATAATACACAATTATTGTTAAAAGTTCACCCAAAACTTTTCTCTTTCTTACATCTGTTTGGTTTACTTGTTTCCCATAACTACATTTAGATTGCCTACAAAAACTTTTTGAGACATAGGACAAAATCAGCTATCATTCTAAGTTATTATTTTTGCTGACATATTTTGTAACAGAGATAACATGTTCTCATCATATCCAACACTGATAACTCTGAAAGCATGCTTATTTTAATCAAACCGACAAACAGATAAGCTTTTATTTACATATTATTTCATATCACATTAACTTGAAAAACGTTTGTGTTAGTTTCTATTACATTTACAAATAATTTATATAAGCACTTTCTTTAAGCCAATTAAACAGAGCTCTTTTATAATACCACCTTGATAATACCATCCAGAGGTAGAAAAAAATCACATATTTATAACACATATATATGGACACACACATAAACACACAGACAGATGCAAACAAAGATTTTATAGCTTCCATTATGTAAACTTTTCCTTAGATTTTTTAGCAGTCTGCATCTCCAAAGGCTTCTTTCTCCCCCTCTATTTTTTTTGTCTTAGCTTAGGAATCTGGGATGGTCTAGATAATAGCTCCCAGAGACATTACAAGGTTTTTTTTGCAATTATTTTATTGAGATCATAATGGTTTATACAGTTGTGTAATTTCAGGTATACATTATTATTTATCCATTTCTGTATAGACTGCATCATGCTCACCACCAGTACTCTAATTTTTATCCGTCACTATACATATGTGCCCCTTAACCCCTTTCACCTACCCCCCAGCCCCCATCCCCTCTGGTAACTACTAATCTGTTCTCTTTACCTATATATCAGTCTATATTCCACATTTAAGTGAAATTATGCAGTATTTCTCTGTCTTGTTTATTTCACTTAATGCAATATCCTCAAGGTCCATCCACATTGTTGCTACTGGATGATTTTGTCTTTTTTATGGCTGAGTAGTATTCCATTGGATATATATACATACCACATTGTCTTTATTCATTCATCAGTCGGTGGGCACTTGGGTTGCTTCCACATCTTGGCTATTGTGAATAATGCTGCAATGAGCATAAGGGTTCATGTCTCTTTGAATTGTTGATTTCAAGTTCTTTGGATAAATACCCAGTAGTAGGATAGCTGGATTGTATAGTATTTCTATTTTTAATTTTTTGAGAAATCTCCACACTGTTTTCCATAGTGGCTGCACCAGTTTGCATTCCCACCAGCAGTGTACAAGGGTTCCCTTTTCTCCACATCGTCTCCAACATTTGTTATTTTTTGTCTTGGTAATTATAGCCATTCTGACGGGTGTAAAGTGATATCTCATTGAAGTTTTGATTTACATTTCCCTAGTAATTAGTGATGTTGAACATCTTTTCATGTGTCTGCTGGCCATCTCTATATCTTCTTTGGAAAAATATCTGTTCATATCCTCTGCCCATTTTTTTTAATCAGGCTTTTCTTTGTTGTTTAGTTGTATCAGTTCTTTATATATTTTGGATATTAACCCCTTGTCCAATATACGATCTGCAAATATTTTCTCCCAGTTGGTGCATTGTCTTTTCGTTTTGTTCCTGGTTTCCTTTGCCTTGCAGAGGCTTTTTAGTCTGATGTAGTCCCATTTCTTAATTTTTTCTCTTGTTACCCTTGCCTAATTAGACATGGTATTCGAAAAGATACTGCTAAGACTGATGTCAAAATTATACTGCCTATATTTTCTTCTAGGAGTTTTAAGGTTTCAGGTCTTTCATTCAAGTCTTTAATCCATTTTAGTTAATTTTTGTGTATGGTGCAAGATAATGGTCTACTTTCATTCTTTTGCATGTGGCTGTCCAGTTTTCCCAACACTATTCATTGAAGAAACTTTCCTTTCTCCGTTGTATGCTCTTGGCACATGTGTTGAAGATTAACTGTCCATAGATGTGTGGTTTTATTTCTGGGCTTTCAATTCTGTTCTGTTGATCTGTGTGTCTGTTTTTGCATACCATGTTGTTTTGATTACTATAGCTTTGTAGCATATTTTGAAGTCAGGGATTGTGATGCCTTCTGGCTTATTCTTTTTGTTTCAAGATTGATTTGGCTATTTGAGGTCTTTTGTTGCTCCATATCAATTTTAGGATTCTTTTGTTCTATTTCCATGAAGAATGTTGTTGGGATTCTGATTGGGATTACATTGAATCTGTAGATTGCTTTAGGTAATATGGACATTTTAATTATGTATATTCTTCCAATCCATGGGCATGGAATATCTTTCCATTTCTTTATATCTTCTTCAATTTCTTTCATTAACATTTTATAGTTGACAGTGTATAGGTCTTTCACCTCTTTGGTTAAATTTAGTCCTAGATAATGTATTCTTTTTGTTGTGATTGTAAATGGGATTGTATTTTTGACTTCTCTTTCTGCTAGTTTGCTATTAGTGTAGAGAAATGCTTTTTGTAAGTTCACTTTGTACCCTACAACTTTGCTGTAGTTTTTGATTATTTCTATCATTTTCTGATGGATTTTTTAGGGTTTTCTATAGATAGAATCGTGTCATCTTCAAACAGTGAGAGTTTCATTTCTTTTTTTCCAATTTGGATTCTTTTTATTTCTTTTTCTTGCCTAATTGCTCTGGTCAAAACCTCCAGTACTATGTTGAATAAGAGTGGTGAGAGTGGGCACACTTGTCTTGTTCCTGTTCTCAGAGGGATTGCTTACAGTTTTTCCCTGTGGAGTATGATGTTGGCTGTGGGTTTGTCATATGCAGCCTTTATTATGTTGAGGTACTTTCCTTCTATACCCATTTCATTGAGAGTTTTTATCATAAGTCATTGTTGGATCTTGTCAAATGCTTTTTATGCATCTATTGAGATGATTATGTGACTATTATCCCTCATTTTGTTAATGTGGTGTATCACATTGATTGATTTGTTGTTGTTGAACCATCCTTGCATCCCTGGTATAAATCCCACTTGATCATGGTGTGTGATCCTTTTAATTTACTGCTGTATTCATTTTGCCAATATTTTGTTGAGAATTTTTACATCTATGTTCATCAGTGTTATGGGCCTGTAATTCTCCTTCTTTGTGCTGTTTTTGGTATCAGGGTAATCTTGGCTTCATACAATGAGTTAGGAGGCATCCCATCCTCTTCAATTTTTGTATAGTATATTTTGAATTCAGAGATTGTGATGCCTTCAGGTTTATTCTTTTTTTTTTTTTTCAAGATTGGTTTGGCTATTTGAGTGCATTGTTGTTGATTTCTCCCTGTAGGTCTGTTAACAGTTGCTTTATGTAACTTGTTGCTCCTGTGTTACGTGCATATGTATTCATAAGTGGTATGTCCTCTTGGTTGAAAGTCCCTTTTATCATTATATACTGCCCCTCTTTGTCTCTCATTGTATTTTTTATTTTGAAGTCTCCTTTGTCTAAGTATGATGACACCTGCTTTCTTTTGTTTGCCATTTGCTTGGAGTATCATGCTCTAGGTCTAGTGGCAATGAACTCCCTCAGCTTTTGTTTATCTTGGAAAGGCTTTATTTCTCCATCACATCTGAAAGAAAGTTTTGCTGTACAGAATATTCTTGACTGAAAGATTTGGTCTTTCAGTATTTTGAATATATCATTCCATTCTTTCCCAACCTGTAAGGTTTCTGCTGAGAAATCCACTGAAATCCTGAGAAGGTTCCTTTGTAGGTTATTTTCCTCTGCCTTGCTGCCCTTAATATTTTTTCTTTGTCATTGACTTTTGCCACTTTTACTATAATATGCCCTGGAGGTCTTTTAGCATTGATGTAACTAGGAGTTCTACTGGCTTCATGTACTTGCAAGTCCT
Organism: Equus quagga; assembly: GCF_021613505.1. Classification (NCBI taxonomy): domain Eukaryota; kingdom Metazoa; phylum Chordata; class Mammalia; order Perissodactyla; family Equidae; genus Equus; species Equus quagga. The sequence goes on from NC_060278.1 coordinate 62,548,959, forward strand.
GTTCTTTCTTCAGGTTTGGTAAGTTCTCAGCTATTATTTCTTGAACAAGTTCTCTGCTCCTTTCTCCCTCTCTTCTCCCCATGGAATACCTATAACCCTTATGTTGCTTTTCCTAATTGAGTCAGATATTTCTCGAAGAATTCCTTCACTTTTTAAAAATCTTAGTTCTCTCTCCTCCTCCACCTGAAGCATTTCTATATTCCTATCCTCTAAATCACTAATCCTTTTCTCCATGATGTCAGCTCTATTTTTAAAGTATTGTAGATTACTTTTTATCTCATTTTCTTCATATACAGAATTTCTGCTTGGGTTTTTTTTTATAGTTTCAATCTCTTTGATGAAGTATTCCTTCTTCTCATTAATTTTATTCCTGAGTTCATTGAACTGACTTTTTGAGTTTTCTTTTAACTCATTGAATTTCTTTATTACAGTTGTTGAATTGTCTGTCATTTAGATTGTAAACTTCTGTGACTTCAGGGTTGGTTTCTGAAGGCTTGTCATTTTCCTTCTTCTCTGAATTGTTGCTGTAGTTTCTCATGGCATTTGATGAACTAATCCTTTGCCCCCTCATTTGTGGTGGTATCAGGTTGTGGATTCCCCCGCTACCGCTTGGAGGAAGCAGGAGCTATGTTTCTGACGCACCCCCCCCCCGCGCTGGGAGTTGTGGGGGTACAGTGGGAACTCCCACTGGCTGGGAAGGCATTTTGGGCTCAGGGCTGCTGCTGCCCCTTCTTGCAGTCACACTGAGGCATGTTTCCACTTGAGGGACGACAGCAGCACTATGGGCACCCCCACTGACAGGGAAAGCATTCATGCCTGCACACAGGGGTGCCAGGGAAGGGTCGGGGAGTGCTCACCTATCCCCACCACTTCCCAGGGGGCCCAGTCCATCCACCTTCAGAGGTATAGCTGAGTGGGTCTCTCAGGCATCCTGTTGTGCTCTGTGGGTATGAATGAATATCCATTTATTGGACATTCAAAGGGGGAGAGATAAAGGGAACAGCTCACTCTGCCATGTGATTACAAGTTTTTTGAGGTAAACAGAGGAAGTTAGTTGCTTATCAAAAGACTGACATTCCCATTCAATTACATTATCCTTAATTTGCTTCTTTCCCTCCGGGTACATAGTTTTATCTTAACTTAGGAGATTTGACATCTTTACTATGCTGCCTCTTCCAATCCATGAGCATGGTATGTCTTTCCATTCATTTAGACCTTTGATTTCTTTCATCAGTGCCATGTAGATTTCAGCATACAAGTCATGTACACGCTTTTTAGACTTATATCTAAGTTATAATGATTATAAATGGTATATTTAAAATTTTGGCTTCAATGTGTTCATTGGTAGTGTATAGAAATAAAATTGATTTGAGTTTTGCATGTTTATTTTGTATCTCAAAACCTTGCTGAACTCAAGTATTAGTTTCTTTTTTGTTTTGTTTTGTTTGTAGATTCACTGGAACTTTCTACATAGACCATCACACTGTCTACAAATAGGGATAGTTTTATTTTTCCCTTTCCAATCTGTATGTCTCCCCTACTCCCTTTCCTTGCCTTACTGCACTGGCTAGAATTTGCAGCACTATGTTTAATAAGAGTGGGGAGAGAAGACATCCTTCCTTGTTCCTGATCTTAGGAGAAAAGCAATCAGTCTTTCACCATTTGGTATATTGTGAGCTGGAGGGGGTTTTTGTAGATGTTCTTTATCAAGTTGAGGAATTCATTTCTGTTTTGATTTTTTTCTGAGAGTTTGGTTTTTTTTGTGGGGTTTTTTGTGAGGAAGATTGGCCCTGAGCTACCACCTGTTGCTAATCTTCCTCTTTTTGCTTGTAGTTTTCTTTTTCTATAGTATTTTTGTCAAGTTGAACATCAGGGTAATACTGGCTGCATAACATAACGTGGGAAGTGCTCCCTTGTTTCCTATTTATGGAAAATATTATGTTAAATTGATGTTAATTCCTCTACATGTTTGGAAGAATTCTCTAGCGAAACAATCTAGGCCTGGAGATATCTTTTTGGGGAGCCTCAGAATTATAAATTTAATTTCTTTGATAGTTATAAGGACATTCATATTATCTGTTTCAAATGGGGGATGTATAGTTGTTTGTACTTTTTTGAGGAATTGATCCATTTCACCTAAGGTGTAGATTGGTGTAGATAGAGTATTCCCTTATTATTCTTTTGCTGTCTGCAGCATCTGGACTGATATCCCATTTCATTCCTGATATTGATAATTTGTGTCTTTTCTTTTTCTTTATCAATTTTACTAGAGGTTTGTCAATTTTATTTATCAGTGTTTCATTGATTTTCTCTACTTTTTTTTCAATTCCATTGATTATTGCCCTTATTTTTATTTCCTTCCTTCTGCTTGCCTTGGGTTTATTTTGCTCTTCTCTGTTCTAGTGTCTTAAGGTGCAAGTTTAAATGATTGATTTGAGGCTTTTTCTATTTTTTAATGTAATTACTTGATGCTGTAAATGTCTCTCTCAGCACTGCATCAACTGTTTCCCACAGATTTTAATATGTTGTATTTCATTATAATTTAATTTAGTCCAACGGTTTTAGTTTACCTGAGTCTTGCTCTTTATATAGAAGTGCGCTGTTTAGTTTCCAAGTGTTTGGAGATTTTCTTTTACTCTTTCTATTATCTTTTAGTATGATTCCATTGTGTTTGGAGAACATACTCTGCATGATTTCACTTCTTTTAAATTTGTTAAAGTTTGTTTATGACACAAAATACAGACTATCTTGTTATGTGTTCTGAGGGCACTCGAAAACAACATGAATTTTGCTGTTGTTGGGTGTAGTGTTACATAAATGGCTATGTCAATAATCTAAACTTGCCCCTTAAGAAACAAGGAAAAAAGCTAAATAAACCCAAAGCAAGCAGAAGGAAAGAAACAATAAAAATACGAGCAAAAATCAATGAAACTGAAAACAGAAAAATAGAGAAAATCAATGAAACAGAGATCAACAAAATTGAAAAACCTCTAGCAAAATTGATAAAAAGAGAAGATGCAAGTTAGTCCCAGGCTTTCAGAAGTCTGCAGCCTTACTGCTGTGTCTTCTTCCAGTTTTATCAGTTTGCTTCATGTATTTTGCACCTTTGTTGTTTGTTGCATATACATTTAGGATTGCTGTGTCTTTTTGGTGAAATTTTCCTTTTTATCATTATGTAATTTTCTCTCTGTTTCTGGAAATTTTCTTTGCTCCAAAGTCTACTTTATCTGAAATTAATATAGCCACCCCTGTTTTCTTTTGATTAATATCTGCACAACATATCTTTTTCTATCCTTTTATTTTTAGCCTGCCTATATTGGTATATTTGAAATGAGTTTTTGTAGGCAGAACGTAGCTGGGTTACATTTTTTAATCCACTCTGCCCATCTCTTCTTTGTTTTATTTTCACCATTTACACTTGATATAATTATAAGTCTGCCATACTACTTTTTGTTTTCTATTTGTTCTTTCTTTCTCTCTCTCTTTTTTTTTTTTTTTTGAGGAAGATTAGCCCTGAGCTAACATCTGCCGCCAATCCTCCTCTTTTTTACTGAGGAAGACTCGCCCTGAGCTAACATCTGTGCCCATCTTCTTCTACTTTATATGTGGGATGCCTGCCACAGCATGGCTTGACGAGCAGGGCATAGGTTTGCACAGCCATCCAAACTGGTGAAACCCCAGGCCAGTGAGGCAGAACATGCGAACTTAACCCCTGTGCCACCAGGCCAGCCCTTCTTTGTTTCCTTTCTTTCCTATGGGTGAGTTGAACATTTTTTAGAATTCCATTTTGATTTAAGTGTTTTTCAGTATATCTCTTTGCATAGGGTTTGGGTGTTTGTTCTATGTATGATGTTACTGTGTGTAACATCACAGTCTACTGGTCTCCACTTTTCACAGTGTGAGTGACGTGCAAGAACCCCACCTCCTCTTAGGTCCACTTACTCTCCCCATCTATAATTGTCTTCAATATTTCCTTTACTTATATTGAGAACCAGTATCAAACAAAAATCTTAGAATTTTTTCTTCACCTACCAAACATAATGGAGAAGAAAAGTCTACTGTATTTACCCATATTTTCACTCTTTCTGTTGTTCTTTCCTCCCTTGATGTTCCAGAATTCTTTTTCTTTTAAATTTCTTTCATATCAAGAGCTTCTTTTAGCCATTCTTTCAGGGCAGGTCTGATGGTGACAAATTCTTAGTTTTCCTTCACCTGAGAGTCTTGATTTCCTCTTCATTCTTTAAAGATATTTTCATTGAATATAGAATTCTGGGTTGACAGTGCTTTTCTCTCAGCACTTGAAAAATATTGTGCCACTTCTGGTTTCTAACAAGGAATCCACTGTCCCAAGTGTGTTTTTCCCCATGTAGGTAAGACATCATTTCTTTCTCACTGCTTTGAAGAATTTTTCTTTGCCTTTACTTTTCAGAAGTTTGATAATTATTTGTAGGCTTAGTCTGTTCAGGCTGCCATAAGAAAATACCATACACTGGGTGGCTTAAACGACAGAAATTTGTTTTCTCGCAGTTCTGGAGGCTAGAAGTCTGAGGTCAGAGTACCAGCATCATTGGTTCTGGTGAGAGCTCTCTTCCTGGCTTACAGATGGCCACCTTCTTGGCCACAGGGAAATGGAGTGAAAGTGTGATAATTTCTGAATTAGAGCAACATATATGTTGAAACATGAGTTGTCGACATGAGTTGAAAGAAGAGGCAGCAGAGTGGGATAGAAGCTGGGGACTCTCCATCATCTACCCCTTTGATGAGGATGGCTGCTGGGCATCTCTGGACTTGGGGGGCAGAGGTTGTGCTGGGCACTGGACACAGAGGAGGGGGGCAGAGAGCAGCCTTGGGTCTGAGGGACAACACTGCACAAATCCCACAGAAATGGTCACCCCAACTCCCCATTAGTAAATGGCCTTATCCTCCCACTTGCTCACACCCCAAACCAGTGTCATCCTGGATACCCTCCTCCCCGTGTGGCCCCCATCACTGTGGCTGAGCTCCCCGGGCCCACGCCACCATTCTCTCCACAGGATCCTGAGTGACCATCCAAGCATACTAGCTGCATCCTGCCTGGCCCTGCTTGAACCTCTTGTGACTTTCAGGACACAAGCTCCCTGCCTGCCCCGCCTGGGAGCCCCTAGCCATGCTCCACTCTGCTTTCTCCGGCTGCCTCTCCTGCAGCGCTCCTCCCATCTCCACACACCTGGGCCACTGGGGCCACAGCAGGGAGGGCCTCCCCCGACACGAGCTTGTCTCCCAGCCTGTCTGTCCACCCCCTGAGCTCATTGTGCTTCTTCCCACACACTGGTCCAGTAGGCTGTTGGAGTCATTGCAATTGCTTCCCTGGGCTGGCATCTGTCCCCTGTAAAGTGACCTCAGTGGGCACAGGGGCTACTCTGAACCCCTCAATCTATTATGTGCCCAGTAGGTAGTTTGCACTAATGAACATGTTGCTCTTTGGGGAAGGACACATTTAAAGAAACAAACTTGATCTAGTTCTATGCAGTATAGAGTAACATCTGAACAGTAGCTATCCTTCCCTGGGTCCCACATGGACCCCCAAACCTTTATTAATTGCCTGTGCCTTAGGGCGTGGTTCCTGTGAATAGGACAGGGTCCTCCAGCATGGGCCTGCTCTGTTATTGATGAACCATACGGTAAATGCAAGTGGAGATGAGTTCCTGGGGCAGACAGAGCCTTGGGATGGCAGGACCCCTGGGAGAGATGAAACCCCAGCTCTGAGAGGCCACAACTGCAGGTCGGGGGGCCATCTAGGCTCCTGGCACTTTGCAGTGACGTGGAGCAGACGCCAGCCTCACCTGCCTCCTGGCCCACACACCTCACAGCAGCATCTCTGGCCTCGTGGCCACCGTTCCAGAAGGCCAGACCTGTTCCTGAAATGGGAAAAGATGAAGAACCAGTTTTCTAGAGTACAGAGAAACATCCAAATAAAAGGAATGGTGGCTTGTCTGCCTGTGGACAGCTGGAAAGGTCACAGGCTGTCTGGTTCATGGGCTGTTCACACCAGCAGCTTCTGAGTGGTGCTGGTCCCTCGTGTCCCAGACACTCCAAGCCTTCGAAAGGCCCTCGGTGCTCGGGCGTCCACCACCTTGAGAGGAATGAACTCAATGCTTCTCACACATGGCTGTTCTGTCATGTTGGGTTTAGGGGGCGAGGCAGGTGCACGTTTCTCTCTATAAATGTTGGTTGGAAAGTGCTGTGTCGCGAGGCACTTGGTTCTGGCCAGGTTGGAGTGTTGAGTGGACCACGCGAGAGTGACCTTGTCTGGTCTGGTTCCCAATCTGACCTCACCCAGGCAGTCCCTCACACATCACTTGCTCAGAGACTCAGTAAAGGTTTGTTGAATGAATGTGTGCACAGAAAAATGAGGCACCAGGGCCAGAAGGGGTGTGTGGGCAGCAAGTGGTCACATTCCAGACCCAGGAATCTGGGACGGGGCTCCCCAAAGAAGGACTCCTACACTTGTGATTTCAGAGCCAACAGTCCAGGGCATGCCATAGGGTTGCCACCTCTCTATTTTTAGAAATAAGAACATGAAGCTCAGTTCCATCCACCATCACCTTCTCATCTAAGAAGATTTTCCCACCAACTGGGAGGGACACAACTTCAGAGAAAAGCCAGTCCTTTCTGAGAAACGGGGACAGGTGGCTGATTGTCCAAGCTGAGTCCCTTTGAGGGTGAAGGGAGGTGCCCCACTGTCACAGGATACGGGGACAACAGGCATCACCAATGGTCACAGGTGGCTGTGAAATTATTCTGTGCAATGCTTTAATGGTGTATACATGACATTATGCATTCATCAAAACCTATAAAACGTAAAACACAAAGAGCGAACCCTAATGTAAACTATGGGTTTTAGTTAATAATAATGTACCAATATTGGTTCATCAATTATAACAAACGTACCACACTAATGCAAGATGTTAACAATAGGCGAAATGGAGGGGGGGCGGATATGGGAGTTCTCTGTTCTTTCTGCTCAATTTTTAAAAATAAAGGAAGCAGGTAAGGCCCACAAAGGAGAGTCTGCTTTCAGTTCTTCTCACTCCCCTGGTTTTGATCCTCATTTTTGGTCCCTGGAAATTCCCCTTAAACGTTGAAAGATAAGCTATGACTCTTAAAAGACATTTGTTATATATTTTTTAAATTCTTCTATTGAGGTCAAATTTGCTTATAACAACATTTGTTACATTTTGTTCAGCATTTCTAGGCAAGGTTTCCAGTTTTAGTAGTCCACAATTACTGCTAAAAATGGAAATCAAATACTCTCCTTCAGATAAAATTTTCAAGGTTCTTCTGGTTGCAAGTGTCAAAACAACTTCAATTTAGGCACAAGGTAAATTTATTGGCTTATGGAATGTGATACTGCATCTGATAACTGAGGGAAGGATGCCGTGCAGCTGGACCTGCAGAAAGAGCTGCTGGCTCGCATCCCTAGGCACAGCTGGCTCGTCCTTGCCCGGGCGCATCCTCCCCTTGCTCGACAGATGTGGGCTGTATGTCCGGAAGGATGCTGCTAGATGGAGAGCTTCTGGAGCCCACGCCCAACCACATAGCATGCCCTGCACACCGGCCCCTCTGGGCCCTCTAGAGTGGAAGGAACCAACGTCCATTGCAGGCATAGAGCATATCGTGTATACTATCTCACCTCTTTTCTACCTCGTCTCTGGGGAAGGACATGATGAAACTGTCTTGATACAAAACTAGACTATTGCAGCCACATCACGTGATGAGGCGTGTGTTTACATCTTAGAAGAACTAGTAAGGGACCAGCTGGAGCTCTGCTGGAAGCACAGCGAACCTGAATCGGGATTACACAGGGCCAGAGCCGCACCCCCTCCTTCACCCGTCATGGAAGGGGACTGTATGGGGCCCACCTCCTCGGAGTCAGCAAAGCCTGAGCAGATAACACCCCCTTTGCAACAGCCGGTTCTGGAGGTTGGCAAGACCCAGGAGGAAGTGCATCTGTCACCTGGGGGCCTGTGGGAGGATGGAAGTTTTCAGAGCCAGGTGGGCCCCGGGCTGTGACTTGAGAGACTGCAGGAAAATGTGAGGGAGGGTGAGAGAGAAGGGTCTGCTCGTGGACCCACTCCTCTGTCCTTTCCTCCTCGGGCTGCTTCTCAAGGTCCTCCTGACACTGGCGAAGGCCTCCGTGTACCTCACTGTAGGCTGGTCAGGGGAGCATGTGGTGGGGAGGAGTGGCTCAGTGGGGAGCCTGGAAGGACAGTCATCCCAGGTGAGAAGGGGGGCGCTCAGGCACAAACGGGGCCAGACAGGCATTGGCCCTGTGGATCGTCCGGTACTTTGGGGGTGAGTGAGAGACCCACCTGCATGAGGACCCCAGCAGACTAGAGATGAAAAGCCTTTCCCTGCAAGAGTCAGCAGGAAATAAGGAGCCCTGAGGCTCCTCAGACACCATTGCTCCGCTTCCTGAGCAACCTTGAGAGTTCATGTGAGCAGCAATTCAGGGAGAGAGAGGAGCCAGGACCTGGAGAGGACCCATCGGCCACTTTCAGAGCCAGCCTTTCCTAGCTCCCAGCACCTCACGGCTGCAGAGCTGCACCCTGGGCTCCACCGCCAGCTTGGAAACTCTTGACAGCTGCCCCAGTCGTGGCTGAGGGGTACGCGGATGCAGGGCCGGGCAGCCAGGCTGCACACTGCTGTCTGCAGCCCCGTCAGGGGGGGGTCTCATCCTTCACGGGCAGGACTCAGGCTCAGAGAGGCGGTGTGTCTCCTGAAGTCACGCAGCAGAGGAGCTTGGCCCCCTCTCATCCCGAGGTTCTCCATCTCGCGATCGGACAGCTGGTCAGCAGCAGGGCTGCAGCAGACATCTCCTGAGGCCCAGCAGCAGGCAACTCAGGAGACACAGTTGACGTTTAAATGTTTTTCATCAAAAGTATATACTGTGGGGCTGGCCTGGTGGCACAGCGGTTAAGTTCGTGCCCTCTGCTTTGGCGGCCCAGGGTTTGCCGGTTCGGATCTAGGCACGGGCCTAAACACCACTTATCAAGCCACATTGTGGCAGTGACCTACATATAACATAGAGGAAGACAGGCATGGATGTTAGCTCAGGGCTGATCTTCCTCAAAAAAAAAGTATAAATTGTCACAAGGAATGTTATTTCCATCATACTGTACTTATTAATATTTTTAAATAAAATTATTATACTATTCTTTACCTGTTTCCAGTGTCATGTAAATAAAAGGCAATTTGATGCCCACCATCATCCATTTAAAAAAATGCATTAAGTAAACCATGTATATACCAAGTTTTTGGTCCAAATTGTGTAGGATAAGTTAAACTTAAATTGCATTCTATTAACCAATATGAGTGTATTCCTGCAAGCATAGTTATGTTGAAATAAAGTTTTAAAAAGAAAAAAAACATTAACAAGAGTTTCTTCACCAGTCATAAATTTAACATTGCTTCTTTTACTCCTTGAATTGATATTTTCATTCCACTTCTCCCATAGACTTTGATCCTAATATCATAGACGTTTTGTGCTTGAAAATCTTTCATTGAGCAGTCTGTCATACGTCTCTATAACAAAAATACATCATTTTAATTTTAATTTTTAAAAATTTCCCACAACCAAGTGATTCTGGTTTTTAAAATGTCATCTGAGATGAACTATAACATTATTGTTAATGCATAATTGAGCAATACATCATATATATGCATCACAAAATATAGATTTTAAAATACCATTAAATATTAAACCTTCAGGTTCTTTGTAAATATGTCTTCTATTGAAACAGAACTTTTTCAATTACTTCACGTGCGCATGGATGAATACCACTTGCTGCTAGCCTGAGATGGTTTACAGCATTCGTTTCATTTTATTTCTCACTTTTTGCTTGTGGCACATCGAGATAGCCTGGTCACACGAAGAATTGGGTGGACGAGAAGCAGTTTCTTCATAGTAATGTCACTAATTTATTTGAACCCCTTTTGCTCACATGCCCCAAACCCCGTTTTCAATTGATCATCTGTTAGCTGACAACCTAATTGGGTACTCTTTCAATTTGTTAAACAAAGAACAAGAAACTACTCGACATACAAAGTTATTTCTTGTTCTGTCTTGAGAGTCTTTAACTTTTTCATTTTCAGGAAAGTGTAACCAAAAAGATTTCACTGGATCTATCAAACGAGTGCTCATTGCACCTATCATTCTTCACTTATGGGCACTTTGATTATTACCATCCATACGAGCTGTTATAGGTAGCTTGTTTAAGGAACAAAACTATAAAACTGAGGTAAAATTGGAAAATGTATATTTTAGAAATATTCCTGGCAGCTCCGAACAAAAACTAATGTATTCTATCTAGTTCCACTTTTTATGTTATCTTAAAATGCTTAAAAATAAAATGCATGACAGATGGACTGAAAGACAGACATATGGACATATACATACACATACACACATAGGAACTGGCTTTCCAGTTATGCTTATGACAGATTCGGCGCAGCCTTTCCACATCTGAGAGGGAGGAATTAATCCTACTCAAATGAAGCCGGTTTTCTCAAATTCAGGGAATTGATTTCCAGTTGACGTTTTAGGGAGACGCTTATCCTGCGCGTGCACACACTGTGTGTTCTGCTAGCGGGAGAGCACTGTAACCTGGGTCACGGCGAAGGCGTCATGGTCGCTGCTGAGGGTGTTATTCACAGAGCCTTCCACAGCCGTTCCCCGAGGAGGGAACAAGCGAGAACTGGCTCATGAGTGACAGTAGGAGACTTGCATGCAACTTAAAATATATCTTCATTTATATTTCATGCATTTTCAGTATTCAACAACATTTCGGCAAAAGTGAATGAAAATATTTCTCCTACAAGCTTAGATGAACGTTTAATAACACATAAAACATAGGAACTTATTTCCAACGTACATATTCTTTTTATGTGCAGATAGAACGTGGATCCGTCAGAGGTGAAGGTGAGATTTCCACCTCCTTTGCCTCGACATTATAATGTACAGTAGAGAACCAGCCCACACCCTCCGCAAGTTTTTCCCCATTAACTGAGCAGTCTAGGGTGCAGAACTGGCGTGCTTCCTAACATAGCGGTATTTCCCAGAATGGTTTCTGGGAATTTTAAATATTCTGATTCTCAGGAAGTGGTGTCAGATGATTGGTACCTGCCCAGATGCCTTTACTGGGCTGGCACTGCCCTTCCCCTGCTGCTGTGAGAGCTCCCGTGGGCATCCTCCCCTGGAAAACCACCCAAGGCCGGCAGAGCCACCTTGCCCCAAAATGCCTGGGGGCGGGCTCCCAATTCCCCCAGGAGTGGCCACTCGCTGAAGGAACGGGTCCTCAGGTGCGGCCTCTCCCTCAACATGGGACTTGCTGTGGTACCACTCGTGCTCCGTGTCCTTGCTCAGGAACTTCCTCTGCCCCATCCCACTGCAGCACTCCCTTCTCCTGAGAGCCTCCCCCAACAAACCACAGGCACCTAATCCCTGCCTCAGGCTCTGCTCCCAGGAAGCCGCCTGAGCCAAGGGGACACAGAAGGAGGGACCCCAAGGCTGTGGTGGGGACGTGACTGTAACTCAGAGAACTGCACGTGAAAAGGGGTGCACCTCACTGCTTTTCAATTTTACCTCAATAAACCTGCCTTGAAAAAGAAGGACGGGGGCCGAGCAGATGGCGCAGCAGTTAAGTTCACGTGCTCCACTTCGGTGGCCTGGGCTTCACTGGTTCCAATCCCGGGCACAAACCTAAGCAGCACTCATCAAGCCATGCTGTGGCAGTGTCCCACATGTAAAACAGAGGGAGATGGGCACGGATGTCAGCTCAGGGCCAGGCTTCCTCAACAAAAAGATGACCCTCCATGGAAAAATAGTTACTATTACAAAAAGAAAAGAGCTCTCTTTATAACATGTTAATCAAGGGAAGACTTCAGAAAAGCAAATGGAGAAACGGAGGCAGGACAGAGGATCTCTTTCCTGCATTTAAAACAGTCTCCTGGCCTCTGGCAGTGTAGCCTCTCACAGGCGGGAAGACTGCACTGTGTGGGGGTCATTCCCATGGTGTCCCAGATGCTGACGAACAGGCAAGGACGTGATTAAACTCTCCCTCTTGGGAGAAGAAAAGGAAGCAGGAGGCCGGGAAGGGAAGAGAGAGGCAGGAAGCAGAGGTGTGCACCCAGGGCCACATCCCCAACCGCCAGCAGAGGAGGCCTCCAAATGCCTGTGATGACGGCTGTAAAACCAGAGCCTTGGGTTTGCTTTGCTTCTCAAGAGCACTGCTCAGAGCTCTAAAGGCTTTCCTCTGCCTGGCTGTGCTGGGTTTACAGGGTCAGCACGTGATTATTCAGAGTCTGGCTTGGCTTTTTTCTTGTTTGTTTTATTTTTCACTTAACAGCTGCATGTTAATAGAAAATCCCCTCACTGAAGGATTTGCCTGGGATTTCTGTAATAAAATAGAAGGATTTGCAACAAACGCAGGAAGAACCCTCTGCAAAAGTGGTATTTTTCAAGTGATTATGAGGCCCAGAACATATTGTCATACCAGGGCTGCAAGCCTGCCCTCCCTATTGAGTGGTGGCGACAGATGTCCCCTGTTACAGTCCAATGTTTATCTTTTTCTTTTTTTTTTTAAGGAAGATTAGCTCTGAGCTAACAACTACTGCCAATCCTCTTCTTTTTTGCTGAGGAAGATTGGCCCTGAGCCCACATCCGTGCCCATCTTCCTCTGTTTTATATGTGGGATACCTACCACAGCATGGCTTGACAAGGGGTGCCGTAGGTCCACACCTGGGATCCAAACCAGCGAACCCTGGGCTGCCTAAGCGGAACATGCGAACTTAACCGCTGCACCACTGGGATGGCCAACAGTCCAATGTTTAAACGTCACTCCAGAAGCCCCACTTCCTCTGCAAGGCTGACGTTCTCCCTGCTCATCCACAGCCTGTTCCTTTCTTTCTGAAGCCACTATCACCACTTGTCAGGAAACCCACATTTCCCAGCAAGTTGTCGGCCTTCTCCAGAGGTAAACCTGCATGCCCTTCCCTATCCCATCCTTGGACCTGGCCCTGGGACACTGTGCTAAGCAGAGGACACTTGGGAACAAACAGTGCAGTGCTGCCAACTGAAAATAAAAGCCAGCATGGACACATCCTCAGGCGAGGGTGGCCACTAGAAAGGAAAGCAACAGGGAAGAAATGCTCCTGAAGATGGTGACTAGTCCCCTCCTGGGAATTTACCCTCAGGAAATAATTTAACAGAAATAAAAAGTTCTGTTTACATGGAGGTTCACTGAAGCATTTGCTATAATAGCAAAAAACTGAAAACAGCTTAAAATAGCCTTTATAGGTGGATAAATAAATGGTGATACATTCACTTGTTTGGTTATGTGACCACTAAAACAAGAATTATGAGATACTTGGTTAAATATGGTGAATTGAGCAGCAGCTTTTGTCTTCATTGCTTCCCAAAATCAATTAAAGGGAAAAGATATATAAACCCACAAAGGTGAATGGGGTAGGAGATTACAGTTGACAGGAAAGGTCAACAAAAATTCAGAGAGAGATGGTAAACAGGAGACTGGTGCTCAGAGGGCAGAGCAGGAAAGGTCCACGTGCTGTGGAGGGGACACCAATGAAATGCGGGCCATCGTGTGCCACAGGGTCCCAAAAAGTTTCCGGAATCAGAGATCCCCCCAAGTACCAGCGTGGGCAGGATGAGGCCTTGGGCTAAAAGGAAGCAAGTCTGTAGGAGAAACAAGTGGACTCCCAGGAAGCCACCCCTTTTCACCACAGGACTACACCTCCCCCGGCCCTTTGGAAGCTGTGAAATCAACCCAGAGAGGCTCCAGAGGCAGAGACATTGAGCACAGTACAGGGCAGGGCTAAGGCACCAGCAGAAAGTGGCTACTGTAAGAAAATATTGTGAGACCCCCCCCCCCCGCCCAGGCTCAGGTCACTAGCTTGGTGTCCAGTTCCTGCAGGGAAACCCGCCAGTCAACAAGCACCCCCACCACACACTCACTCTCACACGCCCCACCACACCCACACACAGACTTCCGTCTGCTTTCTGGTTACTCACTCTTAAATATGAATGTGTAGCTGTGGAAAGCCTTAATGCTGGAGACAGAGGCAACAACAAATAAGCAAAACAAGGGAAACACAGTGGAAATCAAAGGAAAGCATGGAGCAAAAAGCTTTAAAAGAACGATAATAATACCCTCAAAGAGATGAGAGATGTTACGTCTCTGAAACTAGAACAGATTGTTTTTTAAAAAAAGGAACAGTTAGAAAGTAAGAATAATCTCCTGGAAATTAAAAATGTAGTAGCCAGAACAAAAATAATTCAGCATCAGGAGTTTAAGGTAAAATTAAAGACAATTCTCAGAAAGCAGGCGGAGAGAGGCAATGAGATGAACAAGAGAAAAAAAGGTAAGAAAATCAGAGAATCACTTCATGGGTACAACAAACACATGGCTGATGAGAGTTCTAGAAAGAGCATACAGGGAAAAATGGAGAGAATTCCCCAACTAAGCACACAAGAAAATGTCCCAGAAGAGAACGTGTCTCTCAATCAAAAGGTCTATCAGATACCCAGAAATAGAAGTCACTAAAGGCCAACACCACAGCATATCATTGAGAAACTACAGGATGCTAGGGACGAAAGAATCCCAACAATTTTCAGAGAGTAAAAAACAGTCAAATACCAAGGTAAGGAGTCAGAAAGTACTTCCCAACACAACATTGGAAGCCATGGGGGCCCTGCTTTCATAATTCCAAGGCAAAGTTATTTTCAACCTAGAATTTTATCCCCAACTAAACTGCCAATCAATTGTCAAGTGATGTGTAATGTGAAAATAAGGATATTTTCAGACCATTAAGAAAAAAAGAAATTGTATTGAATCATCTTCTCAGAGGAAACCACTGGAAGGAGTGTTCCACAAAAATGAAGGCCACAAACCAAGAAAGAGGAAAATATGGGATCTAGGAGATAGGGATCCTACAAGAGCGAAGCTAACAGAACTCCTGGAATGTTGAAGGAAAAGTCCCACGATGATATTTCTGTAGAACCCAAGCTGGAGAGGATATTGGAGGGCTCCAGGAGATCTGTCTGTAGGCAGTACAGATCAATGGACCAGGAAGATTGTCTGATGTGCTTGGCAGCATAAAAAATTGTAATAGCAGGCTGTGGGGGTGAGGAAAGAATTAGTGAGAGTCTCAGAAAACAAAGCAAATGGAAAAGGAGTAGTTAATTCCAGGAAAACAAAAAGTTCTACAAGAAATGAAATGTAATTATAGTACATTATAAAGTCATAATGATGTAACTATTACGAGTTTAACAAAAGATTATAAGGAGCATATGAGAAAAAGAAGTAAGAGGAGAAGATAGTAAAATCCTCATACAGCATAATTTCTAAAATAGTTGAATCAAGAAATGGCTATATAAACATGTTATTAGTAATAAGAAGATAGATTCTAGAATGAACTCAAAGGATTGAAAGTGGTTGCCTCTGAACAGTCAGAAGAGAAGGTGGGAAGAGTTGAAGTATCTTAGCCATGCTTCTCCCCAAAGCAGACTCTGAGACAAGCATTTGGTACAAATGGTTTATGTGGGAGGTTATTCCAAGAAACACTGGTAGCAAAAGGGGAAGTGGGACTGGGAAAGGAGGAAAGCCAATATAGGATGAGTTAATGATAATGTTGCCACTGCAGGCAACTTGGGCTCAGTCCTGCTGGGAACCTCTGAGAGACAGTGTAGAACTCACCTCAGAATTATCACTTTTCATCCCTCATTGGCTAAGGGCTGCTCCTGGAGGCACTAACTCTCTGGAACTTTGTGCTTGTTCCATGCAGAGACCAAGCACACTCCTCTGGCCAGATAATACCCTCAAGCAGAAAGATGCAGGTCTTCAAGGTAGGAAGTCATCAGTACATATGAGAACTGTCCCCTGAGACTTCAGATAACATCTGGGGTGGGTGACACAGATAGCAATGGGGAACCAAATGTGTTGCTACATAGACCAAGGTGCCATTATACTTTATAAAGTACTAGTATTCTTTGAGTTTTTAAGCCACAATGAAGACTTAAAATGATCTTTAGTCAACCAACAGATACTCTCTATTCCCTCTGCAAGGACAATACCTATTGCACGCTGATGGTCATGGCTACTCTCAAAAAATGACTTCATCCTTCCATTCCCTCTAATCAAGTAGTATGCTTCCCAATTATCAGTAGGGATTTTTCAGAAATCTGTTTATGTTAGTTGTACTTGTTTGCATTATGCAACTTGGTTAAATAATTTTTAAACCAATGAAGAAGGAATACTATGTAAACTAATGAGATACAAATGTAAAAAGACAGTGAGCAAAAATTAGACATGGGTAAGACACCTGTAAAAGGTTAGGGAAAAACTATAAAAATCTGCAAGATCTGTCTTGATTTCTGCTTCTGGCAGTATAGTAAGTTAAGTATTCTGAAAAGCCCTCTGTTCTCTGCCTTGATCTGGATGGGGGAAAAAAGTCTTTCCTGATAATTGAACATTCAGATCTGATATTCTTATACTGCCCTAGCCATGAGAGTAGCCTGGCCAAACCCAAGAGACTAAAATAAAATAATTTCAGTGAAATTAAATTAAGGCATTTCTACATTGGTAGCACTCTCTGGTACCCAATCATCTGGGTATCAGATGTAAAACACCAATTGGAAATGCCATTGGAAAATGCCAATCATCTCTGGAGAAAAATTCTTAATCCAGTCTCCTAAGAATTCCCACAGATCAAATTCAGCTGATGAGTCAAAATGAAAAGCCATTAGTCAGCAGACAAAGTAAACAAATTTAGACACCACCCCACCCACACGACTTCAAGTATTGGAATTATCAAATACAGTATATAAAATTGTTATATATGAAAAGTTGCACATATAAACGATGATGTTTAAAAAATTAGCAAGGGATCAGTTCTCATCGAGATGGTGCTGTGAGCAGACATTGAACTCGCCTCCTCCCACGAACACCACCAGGTTACAACAATTTTAGGAAGAATCACCCTAGATTGAAAACTGAAAACTGGATAAAAAGAACCCCCACAACAAGGGACAGTCCTGACGAAAGCAGAAGAGGCAGTAACCCCAGCCGGAGAGGAAAAAAGCCACCTTTGGGAGCAGCGGAGCTTCTCAGCTGGCCAGGCGGGAGCCAATCTAAGGTACAAGCCCTCCCTGGAGGAGTGAGGTCTGGAGTGGGGGCAATACTGCTATAACCATCCTTCGGACTCAGCCCAACTGAGAGGGGGGTCTTACTGTCTGGCTTTCCTGGCTATTAACTGCAGCGAGGACACCCCAGAAAAGCTATCGGCCGAAAGCCAAAAAGATCCGGGTCTTAAAGGGCCCACGCACAAACTCACTCATTGCAGCAACCTAAAATCACCAGAGAGAAGGCTCACTGTCCTTTGGTGATACAAGACTCACCTAGTGGGCTCTGGGGGCATCTTGGTGAGAGGAGGATCCTCTCCAGAGACTGAGACATTGGTGGGGGCCGTTGTTCTGAGCTGGTCCAGACACCGGTGGGGGCCATTGAGGTGTGTCCCTTGGACTGTTAGCCCAGGGGTCTGCCACACCCACTAGAGCACAGATTTAATCCAGTTCAGCCAGGGCAGGCAACCCGCCCTAGGGACTGGCCCCACCTAACAGCAAGCCCTCAGGGTACTTTTCAGCCTGCCTTGATCCTCTACAGGCAGGCAAAGGTGTCTGCCTCTGTGGGGCAGGGCTTTGTGAGGACCAGGTGAACTGTGGGGGGCATTGGGGCAGAGGTGGGGGCCT
This sequence comes from Equus quagga, assembly GCF_021613505.1. Classification (NCBI taxonomy): domain Eukaryota; kingdom Metazoa; phylum Chordata; class Mammalia; order Perissodactyla; family Equidae; genus Equus; species Equus quagga. The sequence continues at coordinate 62,566,762 of NC_060278.1, forward strand.
CTGCAGTGTGGAGGTGGGGTACGCTCCAGGGGGTTGAGAAGTGTGCACAGACCAGGACTGTGCTGACAGTGTATGTGGTCCAGAGGGGGGTGAGGCTTATCAGCGGCAGAAGATTTGTGTTTCACAAATAGCCATAAAAAGGATCAGCCTCACCTTCCAAAGCCTGAAACAACTGAGTGCCTCCATGCCAAGGGCTAGCCCTACTCAGCTGCACTCCTAAGAGAACTGACATCAGCCTTGTTGGCCTCAGGCCTATCACAACTGTACGCCCCTGAGCCTAGCAACCAGCTACACTGGGTACCAACCCAATTAAGAGGACAATTGCAATAATAGTATGCTAATAGACTCTGTAGCCAACAGTGCTGAGGCCCCTCCAAACTGGATTTACAAACAGCTGGCCAGGGAAGGAAAGATCAGACTCCCTGGGTACCTGCAGTGGGAGCAACCCTGCCACAGCAGAAGAACACAACTAGCCCACAAAGGGGTCACTCCTTGTTCGTATGGTCTGGTGACAAGAGGGAAGCACACTGCTGGGCCTCATAAGGCATCTCATACATAAGGCCACTTCTCCAAGATCAGGAAACATAGCCCACTCACCTAGTACAAAGAAAATAGCACAGAGAAAGAGGCATAATGATGAAGCAAAGGAATACTTTCCAAGCAAGGAAACACTACAAAACACCAGAAAAAGAACTAAGTGAAACAGAATCTAGCAACCTCCTTGACAAAGAATTCAAAGAAAATATAATGAGGATGCTCACAGATATGCAGAGAAGAATGGATGAACACAGTGAGCACATCAGCAAAGAATTGGAAGATATGAAAAAGAACCAATCAGAAATGAAGAATACAATACTCGAAATGAGAAATTCACTATAGGGACTCAATAGCAGAGTAGAGGAAGCAGAAGAACGGATCAGCGAGCTAGATGAAAGATTAGAGGAAATCACCCAAGCAGAACAGAAAAGAGAAAAAAGAATTAGACAGAATGAGAACAGTGTAAGGGAACTCTGGGACAATATCAAGCGTGCTAACATTCGGATTATAGGGGTCCCAGAAGGAGAAGAGAGAGACAAAGGGGCAGAAAATTTATTTGTCGAAATAATAGAGGAAAATTTTCCTCACCTGAGGAAGGAAACAGACATCCAAGTTCAGGAAGCACAGAGAGCTCCAAACAAGAGAAGCCCAAAGAGGCCCACACCAAGACATATTATAATCAAAACGTCTAAAATTAAAGACAAAGAGAGAATCCTAAAAGCAGCAAGAGAAAGGCCACAAGTGACATATAAAGGGAAGCCCATCAGACTGTCAGCAGACTTCTCAGTCGAGACCCTACAGGCGAGAAGAGAATGGCACGACATATTTGAAGTGCTAAAAGGAAAAAACCTACAACCAAGAATACTCTATCCATCAAGGCTGTCATTCAGAATGGAAGGAGAGATAAAGAGCTTCCCAGACAAGCAAAAATTAAAGGAGTTTATCACCAAGAAACCAGTTCTACAAGAAATGCTGAAGGGACTTATTTAAGTGGGAAAGCAATGAACACAAATAGAGATAAAAGAAAAAAATTATCCAAAAAACCCAAAACAACAACAAGAAAAAACAGGCAATAAAATCACTTGTAAGGTAAAAGTATAGTAAAGGCAGCAGATCAACTACCTGTGAAGGTAATATGAAGGTTAAAAGACAAATGTACTAAAATTACCTATTTCAATGATAAGAGGGTAATGGATATACACACACTAAACAAAAGACTATATATGATGTGAAAAACATATGATGTGGGAGGAGGGGAGTGAAAAAGTAGAGCTTTTAGAAAGAGGTCAATAGACTGTTATATGCATAGTATATTAAATAGGATCCTCATGGTAACCACAAACCAGAAACCTATAACAAGCAGGAAAAAAAGTAAAACAAAAGAAATCAAACATATTACTAAAGATAGCCATCAAACCACAAGTGAAGAGAGCAAGAGAAAAAGAAAGGAACTGAGAAGAACTACTAAAACACCCCCAAAAAAGAAAAAGTGACAAAATGGCAATAAATACATATTTATCAATAGCTACTTTAAATGTCAATGGACTAAATGCTCTAATCAAATGCCATAGGGTGGCCAACTGGATAAAAAAACAAGATCAATGTATATGCTGCATACAAGAGACACACTTCAGACCTACAGATACTCACAAACTGAAAGTGAAAGGATGGAAAAAGATATTCCATGTAAATGGCAAAGAAAAGAAATCAGGGGTAGCAATACTTATATCAGACAAAGTAGACTTTAAATCAAAAACTGTAATAAGAGACAAAGACAGGCACTACATAATGATAAAGGGAACAATCCAACAAGAAATTATAACACTTGTAAATATCTATGCACCCAACATAAAAGCACCTAAATATATAAAGCAATTAACAGACATAAGAGGAGAAATAGACAGTAACACAATAACAGTAGGGGACTTTAACACTCCACTTACACCAATGGATAGATCATCCAAACAGAAGATCAATAAGTAAACACTCGCCTTAAAGGACACATTAGACCAGATGGACTTAGTAGATATATACAGAACATTCCATCCAAAAACCACAGAATACACATTCTTTTCAAACGCCCATGGAACATTCTCCAGGATTGATCACATATCAGGCCACAAAACAAGTCTCAATAAATTTAAGAAGATCGAAATAATACCATGCATCTTTTCTGACCACAAAGGTATGAAACTGGAAATCAACTACAGAAAGAAAAACAGAAAAGCCATAAAAATATGGAGATTGAACAAAATGCTACTGAACAATGATTGGGTCAATGAAGAAATCAAAGAAGAAATAAAACAATTCCTGGAGACAAATGAAAATGAAAACATGACATGCCAAAATCTGTGGGATACAGCAAAAGTGGTTCTATGAGGGAAGTTTATAGCAATTCAGGCCTACCTCAACAAAGAAGAAAAATCCCAAGTAGACAATCTAAAAGTGCACCTAAAGGTACTGGAAAAAGAACAACAAACAAAACCCAAAATCAGTAGAAGGAAGGAAATAATAAAAATCAGAGCAGAAATAAACGAAATAGAGACTAAAAAAACAATAGAAAAAATTAATGAAACCAAGAGCTGGTTCTTTGAAAAGATAAACAAAATTGACAAACCCTTAGCTAGACTCACCAAGAAAAAAAGAGAGAAGGCTCAAACAAATAAAATCAGAAATGAAAGAGGAGAGATTACAATGGACACCTCAGAAATACAAAAGATAATAAGAGAATACTATGAAAAGCTATACGCCAACAAATTGGATAATCCAGAGGAAATGAATAAATTCTTAGAAACATACAACCTTCCAAAACTGGACCAAGAAGATGTAGAAAATTTGAATAGACCGATCACCAGTAAGGAGATCGAAACAGCAATTAAAAACCTCCCAAAAAATAAAAGTCCAGGACCAGATGGCTTCCCTGGTGAATTCTACCAAACATTCAAAGAAGACCCAATACCTATCCTCCTCAAACTCTTCCAAAAAATTGAAGAGGAGGGGAGGCTTCCTAACTCCTTCTACGAAGCAAACATTATCCTGATACCAAAACCAGACAAGGACAACACAAAAAAAGAAAATTACAGGCCAATATCACTGATGAACATCGATGCAAAAATCCTCAACAAAATACTAGCAAATAGAATACAACAATACATTAAAAAGATCATACATCATGATCAAGTGGGTTTCATTCTGGGCATGCAGGGATGGTTCAACATCTGCAAGTCTATCAACGTGATACACCACATTAACAAAATGAAGAATAAAAATCACATGATCATCTCAATAGATGCAGAGAAAGCATTTGACAAGATATAGCATCCACTTATGATAAAAATTCTAAATAAAATGGGTATAGAAGGAAAATACCTCAACATAATAAAGGCCATATATGACAAACCCACAGCAAATATCATTCTCAATGGAGAAAAACTGAAAGCTATCCCTCTAAGAACAGGAACCAGACAAGGATGCCCACTGCCACCACTCTTATTTAACATAGTATTGGAAGTCCTAGCCAGAGCAATTAGGCAAGAAAAAGAAATAAGAGGGATCCACATTGGAAAAGAAGAAGTGAAACTATCACTCTTTGCAGACCACATGATTTTATATCTAGAAAACCCTAAAGAGTCCACTAAAAAACTTTTAGAAATAATAAAGGAATACAGTCAAGTTGCCGGATACAAAATCAATGTACAAAACTCGGTTGTATTTCTATACGCTAACAAAGAAGTAGCAGAAAGAGAAATTAAGAATACAATCCCATTTAAAATTGCAACAAAAAGAATAAAATACCTAGGAATATACTTAACAAAAGAGGTGAAAGACCTGTACACTGAAAACTATAAGACATTGTTGAAAGAAATCGGAGAAGACACAAAGAAATGGAAAGATATTCCGTGCTCTTGGATTGGAAGAATTAACATTGTTAAAATGTCCATACTTCCTAAAGCAATCTATAGATTCAACGCAAACCCTATCAAAGGTCCAACAACATTTTTTACAGAAATAGAACAAAGAATCCTAAAATTTATATGGAACAACAAAAGACCCCAAATAGCCAAAGGATTCTTGAGAAAAAAGAACAAAGCTGGAGGTATCACACTCCCTGATTTCAAATTATACTACAAAGCCATAGTAACCAAAACAGCATGGTACTGGCACAAAAACAGACACACAGATTAATGGAACAAAATTGAGAGCCCAGAAGTAAACCCACACGTTTATGGTCAGCTAATATTCGACAAGGGAGCCAAGAGCATACGATGGAGAAAGGAGAGTCTCTTCAATAAATGGTGTTGGGAAAACTGGACAGCCACATGCAAAAGAATGAAAGTAGACCATTCCCCTACACCATGCACAAAAATCAACTCAAAATGGATTAAAGACTTGAATGTAAGACCCGAAACCATGAGACTTCTAGAAGAAAACATAGGCAGTACGCTCTATGACGTTGGTCTGAGCAGCATATTTTCAAGTCCCATGTCTGACCGGGCAAGGGAAACAAAAGAAAAAATGAACAAATGTGACTACATCAAACTAAAATGTTTCTGCACAGCAAAGGAAACCATCAACAAAATGAAAAGACAACCTAAGAATTGGGAGAAGATATTTGCAAACCACATATCAGATAAGGGGTTAATATCCAAAATATACAAAGAACTAATACAGCTCAACAACAACAACAACAAACATTCCAATTAGAAAATGGGAAAAGATCTGAACAGACATTTCTCCAAAGAAGATATACAGATGGCCAAGAAGCATATGAAAAGATGCTCAACATCATTAGATATCAGGGAAATGCAAATCAAAACTACAATGAGGTATCACCTCACTCCAGTCAGAATGGCTATAATTAACAAGACAGAAAACAACAAATGTTGGAGAGGGTGTGGAGAGAAGGGAACACTTATTGACTGCTGGTGGCAGTGCAAACTGGTGCAGCCACTATGGAAAGCAGTTTGGAGTATCCTCAGAAAATTAAGGATAGTTCTACCATATGATCCAGCTATTCCACTGCTGGGTATTTCTCCAAAGAACTTGAAAACACAAAGGCATACAGATACTTGCACCCCTATGTTCATTGTGGCATTATACACAATAGCCAAGACTTGGAAGCAATCTAGGTGCCCATCAAGGGACGAATGGATAAATAAGATGTGGTATTTATACATGATGGACTACTACTCAGCCATAAGAAATGACGAAATCCGGCCATTTGTGACAACATGGATGGACCTTGAAGGTATTATGCTGAGTGAAATAAGTCAGAGGGAGAAAGTCAAATACCATATGATCTCACTCATAAGTAGAAGATAAAAACGACAAAAAAAAAAAACACAGCATTGGAGATTGGACTGGTGGTTACCATTGAGGAAGGGGGGAGGGGGCAGGGCAAAAGGGGTGATTAGGGGCACATGTGAGGGGATGCACTATAATTAGTGTTCGGGTCGTGAACACGATGCAATGTATACAGAATTTGAAATATGATGTACATCTGAAAAAAATAAAAATTAAAAAAAATTAGCAAGGCTGAAAACACTATCAAAACTGAACAATCAAGAAAGTTTTTTAAATGAACATTCATAGCTTAAAAAATAGAACTTCTGGAAAAAATATTTAATGGCTAATTACTAAAGTAAAAATCTCATTGCCTAGGTAAACACCAGCTAAAGAAAGAAATAGTGAACAAGAAGACAAAGCTGAAGAAAATGCCCGGATTGCAACACAGAAAAATAATGATGTGGAAAATATGAAAGAGAGATGACAAGGAAGACAGAAGAAGACCTAACTATGTCTAATCAGAGTTTCTGCAGAAGAAAATAGGGAGACTGAAGGAGAGGAAGTATTTTCCCTGATAATTGCTAGTCATTTTCTCTGACTAAGGAAAGACTTGAATCCCACAGATACGAAAGTATAATATTTACCAAGAAGGATTTAAAAGGACAAAGAGAAAATCTTAAAAAGCAAGTAGAGACAAAATACAGTTACAAAGAAACAACAGTTAGATTTCTCTTTCACAACAATGGGAGCCTAAAGACAGTGGATTAATATCTTTAAAAGCTGAGAGAAAATAATTGTCAGTCTAGTATTCTATACAACTGATATAATCTTTCAAGAATTATCGCTGTTCACAGATGACATGCTCTTATATATAGAAAACCCTTAAGCTTTCGCATATACACACACACACATGCACACAATTAGCAGGATACAAAATCAACACACAAAAATCAGTTGTGTTTCTATACACTAAAAAATGAAGATCTGAAAGGGAAATTAAGAAAGATTCATTTACAATAACATCAATAAGAATAAAATACTTAGGACTTAACTAAGGAAGTGAAAGACTTGTACAATGAAAACTACAAAACATTGCTGAAAGAAATTAAAGAAAACACCAATAAATGGAAAGAGATCCTATGTTCATGCATTGGAATATTTAATATTGTTAATATTACCCAAAGTAATGTACAGATTGAATGCAATCTCTATCAATATCCCAATAATGTTTATGGCAGAAATAAAGATCCCAAAATTCATACAGAATATCAAAGGACCTGGAATAGCCAAAACTACCTTGAAAAAGAAGAACAAAACTGAAGGATTCACTTTCCAATTCCAAAACTGTCTACAAAGCTATAGCAATCACAACAATGTGGTGCTGGCATAAAAACAGACACACAGACCAATGGAAGAGAATAAGGAGCTCAGAAATAAGCCATTGCATATGTCGTCAAATGATCTTTGACAAGGGTGCCAAGACCATTCAATGGGTAAAGGACAGACTTTACAACAAATGGTCCTGGGAAGATGGGATCTCCACATGCAAAACAGTGAAATTGGAGTGTTCTTTTACACCATATACAAAAATAGCTCAAAATGGATCAAAGAGCTAAACATAAGACCCAAAACTATAAAATTCTTAGAAGAAAACATAGGAGGAAAGCTTAATGACATTGAATTTGGCAATAATTTCTTGGGTATGACACTGAAAGCACAGGCAAAACACATACAGGTCCCAGCCAAATTAGCATAACACTTCACACTGAAGGCCTATTGACCTCAATTTCTTTTTTTGTTTGGTTTTTTTTTAAAGATTGGCACCTGGGCTAACAACTGATGCCAATTTTCTTTTCTGCTTTATCTCCCCAAACACCCCCTGTACACAGTTGTATATCTTAGTTGCAGGCCCTTCTAGTTGTGGGATGTGGGATGTGGGACACCACCTCAACGTGGCCTGACGAGCAGTGCCATGTCCGCGCCCAGGATCTGAACCCTGGGCCGCCGCAGCGGAGCGCGCAAACTTAACCACTCGGCCACGGGGCCGGCCCTTTTTTTTTTTTTTTTTTTTTACCTCAGTTTCTATTACCCCATACATCATGCGTAGCTTTCAAGAAAAAATTAAAAGGCAAGGAAAAACAAGGTCATGGCCTGAAGAGACAAAGTAAGCACCATAACTAGAGTCATATATAGCAGAGGTTTTGCAATCATCAGACCAGGAATTTAAAATGACTATGATTGATACATTAAGGGCTCTCATGGAAAAAGTAGACAGTATGCAAGAAAAGATGGATAATGTGAGCAGAGAGATGAAAACTCTAAGAAAGAATCAAAAGGAAATGCTATAAATCAAAAACATTGTGAAAGAAATGATGCATGCATTTGATGGGCTTATTAGTAGACTGGACATGGCAGAGGAAAGAATCAGTGATCTTGAAGATACACCAATAGAAACTTCCCCATCTAAAATGCAGAGAAAAGAGAATAAAAACAAAAAGAACAGAATATCCAAGAACTGTGGGAGAATTTCAAAAGATGTAATACACGTGTAATTGGAATACCAGAAGGTAAATAAAGGGCTAAAGGAGCAAAATAAATATTTGAAGTAATAATGGCCAAGAATTTTCAAAAATTAATGACAAATACAAAACCACAGATCCAGAAATTTCAGAAAATATCAAGCAGAATAAATCCCCAAAAAATCTACATACAGGCATATCCTATTCAAACTGCAGAAAACCAAAGACAAAGAAAATCTCAAAAGGAGCCAGAAGGAAAAAAGCACCTCATCTATAGAGGAGCAAAGATAAGAATCATGTTGGACTTCTCACCAGAAACCAAGCAAGCAAAAAGAGAGTGGAGTAAAAGATTCAAAGTGTTAAAAGAAAAAAACACCAACCTTTATATAAATCCAGTGAAATTATCCTTCAAAACTGAAGGGGAAATAGAGACTCTCTTAGACAAAGACAAACTGAGTGAATTCATCACCAGCAGACTTGCCACACAAGAAATGTTAAAAGAAGTTCTTCAGGGAGGAGGAAATGATATAGATCAGAAACTTGGAGCTACATAAAGAAAGGACAAGCATGAGAGAAGGAATAAAAGAAGAGAAAGCACAATCTTTTATTTTTACTATTCAGTTTTTTAAAATTATTATTTGAAATATTTTCTTCAACTTTTTTTAGGTATAATTGACAGATAACATTGAACAAGTAATGTGTACCATGTGTTGATTTGATACATACATATTTCAGAATGATTTTACCACCACATTAGCCAACACCTGCATCACATAACATAATTGCCATTTCTTTTTTGTGGTGAGTACATTTAAGATGTATGCTCTAACAACTTTCGAGGATATAATACAATATTGTTAACTATAATCACCATACTGTACATTAGATCCACAGAACTTATTCATGTGATAACTGGAAGTTTGTGCCCTTTGACCAATGTCTCTCCATTTCTCCCATCCCCCAACCCCTGGTAGTCACTATGCTACTGTCTGTTTCTATGAGTTTGGCTTTTTCAGATTCCACATATAAGTGAGATCATACACTTATGATCTGGCTGATTTCACTTAGCATAATTCCCTCAAGTTCTATCCCTGTTGTTGCAAATGACAGGATTTCTTTCTTTCTCACTGCTGAATAATATTCTAATATATATATATTATCTAACATGTATAGAATATCTAATATATATCTAATCTAATATATAGCTAATATATATATATGTGGTGTATATATGTACATACATATATACCACATCTTCTTTATCCATTCATCCGTTGAGGAACATTTAAGTTGTTTCCATGTCTTAGCTATTGTGAATAATGCTGCATGGGACTCATTCTCACTCTTAACTGATCTAATAGATAGCTCTTGGTTCAAAGGAATAATAATAATGTATTGGGTAATTATAGGGTATGGATAAGTGAGACGAATGACAGCAACATTTGAAAGGATAAGAGGGATTGGGAATACTCTGTTATAAGGTACATTACTACCCATGAAATAATATTTGATAATGGACTTAGACTAGTTGCAACTCTAGAGCAACCACTTAAAAAATTTTTATAAGTATAATTGATATGCTAAGATACAAGACAAAATGGAATCAGAAAATGTCCAGTTAAAACCAAAGAGGGCAGAAGAAGAGGGAAGATAAAAAGAAGCAAGGAACAAGCGCAATGAATAGAAAACAGTTACAAATATGGTAGATATTACTCAAACTATATCAATAATCACTTTAAATGTGAATGGTCTAACTAAACCAATTAAGATGCAAAGACTGTCAGAGAAGATAAAAAAATACAAGTCCCAAGAAAATCCACTTTATAAGAAATCCACTTTGATTATAAAGATACAATTAGGTTAAAGTAAAGGGATGGAGAAAGGTATACCATGTTAACACTAATCAAAAGAAAGTGGCAGTAGTTGTATTGAATTCACAAGAGGCAGACTTCAGAACAAGGAAAGTTATCAGGGATAAAGAGGGGCATTACCTAAGACACTCTAGTAAATGAAAGATGGGGGAATGATGCAAGAATGAAAGAAAATTGATAGCTGTCGACAATGGGTAGTGGGTACATGGGAGTCGATGTATTATTCCCTCTACTTTTTGGCATGTTTGAATTTTCCATAATAAAAAGTTATTAGAGAGAGACATTAGCATCATGGTGGAATGAATTGTTCCCTTTGTCTCTCACCTCTAAGTTACAACAAGAGGGACATCCATTGACCAAAAAAGGACTCACTACACAGCACACCAGAACTCCTGAGAGATCCATGCATCTATACATCTGAAGGTAGGTGGACTCGACCTCCAGGAAGCAGTGGAACTAGGGAAGCAGCCCTCTTCTCCTCCCCCAGTGGCAGTGATCCAAAACCTGGATGCTTCTGGCAATGGTGGTGGTGCCCCGACCTGAAGTTTCAAAAAGCACACCAGCACACACAGGCAACCAGAGGCTGTGGGAGCAGAAATGCCACATCATGGCTTAGCACCTGCCCCTCCCCGCTAGTGGTAGCAAGTAGTGCCCACAACCTGAGGCTTTAGGGAACACAATGGTGCCAGTGACTCAGCCCATACCACCTCCCCAGGCAGTGGCAAGTCTGACCCTGGTCTTTCCAGCAGCAAGTGCTCCATCCAAAACACAAATACCACCAGCAGGGGTGTGGTGCCCTAACCTGAGGTTTCAAAATCACACCAGTGTGCACCAGAAACCAGAGACTACAGGAGCAGCAACAGCACTCACAGTTTAGCCCCAGCCTCTCCCCCAACAGTGGTGGGTGGCACCTGCGACCTGAGGCTTCAGGTGTCATAGTAGAACCCATGACCTAGCCCCCAATGGTGGCACCCCTGACATTGGCTTTACCAGCAGCAGGGGCTGCATACAAGACCCATGATCCCTGGCAGTGACAGTGATACCTATGAACCCAGCACCTCTGGCAGTGGTGCTGCCAGTACCCCCAGATAACCTAGGAATGGTAGTGTAGGTGGTGCACAGGGCAGCAGCACCTGAGCCCATGGAGAGCCCACAGAGAGGCAGTGGGGGAACATGAGTCCCAGGTGACCCCAGAAGCAGCAGAAGTGCTCACAGTCTGGTGATCCCAGTGGTGACACCCAAGACTGCAATGACATTGCAAGAAGCAAGGCACCAGTAACCTCAGAGGCAAAAGCAGCACCAGGAGGACACTGACAATGCCTCTGGCAGAGGCACCAGAGGGCGAAAGGTGCAGACTCTCAAATGAACCAGAAGCAGCCCATAATCAAAGTAACCAAAGCCTTACCCAAACAAAAAAGGTGTTTACTACCACAAATGTGCTGGCAGAGGATCAACTCATCAAGCACCATGAACAACTACAGTAACATAGTAGAACAGAAAAAAAATGACAACTCTCCAGAAACCAAACTTGAAGTCACAGGAGATAGTGATCTGATAGAGAATTCAAAATAGTTATCGTGAAGAAACTCAATGAGTTACGAGAAAACTGAGAAAGACAGTTCAATGAGATCAAGAATAAAATTAATGAACAGGAGGGGTACTTCAGCAAAGAAATTGAAACTCTAAAAAAGAACAAACAGAATTTCTGGAGATGAAGAACACAATAGATGAAAAATAAAGTAGAAAGCATTGGAAATAGAGCAGACCATATGGAAGAGAGAATTAGTGAGCTCAAAGATAGAAATCTACAAATGACTCAGGTGGAGGAGGAGACAGAACTAAGACTTTTTTAAAATGAGGAAACTCTATAAGAAATATCCAACTTAATTCAGAAAAACAACAAAAGGATAATGGGTATCACAGAAGGAGAAGAGAGGGAGAGAGGAGTAGAGAGTTTATTCAAAGAAATAATGGTTGAGGGCCTCTCAAACCTGGGAGAGGAACTGGATATACAAGTACATGAAACTAATAGAACTCCTAATTATCTCAATACAAAAGACTTTCTCCAAGGCAAATAACATTAAAACTGACAAAAGTCAATGACATAGAAAGACTATTAAGGGCAGCCAGAGAGAAAAAAAGAACTTACAAAGGAGCCTTCATTAAGGTATCAGCAGATTTCTCAGCAGAACCTCTACAGGGAAGAGAGAGTGGAATGATACATTCAAAATATTGAAAGACAAAAGCTATCAGCCAAGAATACTCTATCCAGCAGTAATCCTTCAGATGTGAAGGAGAAATAAAGGCTTTCCCAGACAAACAAAAGCTCAGGGTGTTCATGACCACTAGAACTGTCTACAGAAAACATAGAAAGAAGCCTTCCTACCTGAAACAAAAAGGCAAAGATTTGAAAAGCTTTGAGCAAGGTGATAAACAGATACAATCAGAAAATTGCAACTCTATATCAGAATAGGTTAGTAAATACTTAGTTATAACATAAAGACTAAAGAGAAAGAAAGCATAAAAAATGACTATAATCACTTTAATTTGATCACAAACTCACAACACAAAAAAGGATAATTTGTGACAATGAAAACATAGGAAGGGAAAAGGAAAAGAACAGAACCTACGTAGGCTAATGGAGATAAGATGCTATTGGCAGAAAAAAGGACTATATCATTTATGAGATCTTTTATACAAACTTCATGGTTACTGCAAAACAAAAAACTAGAACAGAGTCACAAATCATAAATAAAGAGGAAACTGAGAAACACATCACAGAAAACCACCAAACTGAAATGACAGACAGAAATACAAGGAAAAAGAAACAATAGAAATACAGAGGAACCAGAAAACAAAAGATAAAATGGTAGTATTAAGCCCTCATTTATCAATAATCACCCTAAATGTAAATGGATTGAATTCATCAATGAAAAGACAGAGAGTGGCTGAATGAATTAAAAAACAAGACACAATAGTATGCTGCCTCCAGGAGACCCTTCTCAGCTCTAAAAACAAACATAGGCTCAAAATGAAGGAATGGAAGATGATACTCCAAGCAAATGACAACCAAAAGAAAGTAGGTATAGCCATATGTATATCAGACTAAATAAATTTAAGCCAAAAAATATAACAACAGGCAAAGATAGACGTTATATAATGAGAAAAGAGACATTTTACCAAAAAGACATAACACTTATTAATATATATGCACCTAATATAAGAGCATCAAAGTATATAAAGCACCTATTACAGGCCTAAAGGGAGAAATTGACAGCAGCATAATAATAGTAGGGGACTTTAACACCCCACTTCCATCAATGGATAGATCTTCCAGACAGAAAGTCAACAAGGAAATAATGGCCTTAAATGAAATACTAGACTAGATGGACTTAATAGATATGTAGAGAATACTCCATCCAAAAGCAGCAGAATACGTTCTTCTCAAATGCACATGGAACATTCTCAAGGACAGACCACATGTTGGAAAACAAAGCAAGTCTCAATAAATTTAGGAAGATTGAAATCATATCAAGCATCTTTCCCAACCACAATGCTATGAAACTAGAAATCAACTACAAGAAAAAAGCTAGGGAAGTCACCAATACGTGGTGACTAAACAACATGCTCCTGAACAATACTGGATCAACGAAGAAATCAAAACCTACCTGGAGACAGATGAAAATGAAAACACAACATACCAAAAGTTATGGGATGTAGCAAAAGCAGTACTAAGAGGGATATTTATAGCAATACAGGCCTACCTCAAGAAACAAGAAAAGTCTCAAATAAATAATTTAACACCATACCTGAAAGAACTAGAAAAAAGAACAAATAAAACACAAAATCAGTGTAAGGAAGGAAATAATAAAAATCAGAGCATAAATAAATGAAATACAGACTAAAAAGACAATAGAAAGGATCAATGAAACTAAGAGCTGGTTCTTTGAAAAGTTAAATACAACTGACAAACCCTTAGCTAGACTCACTGAGAAAAAAAGAGAGAAGGCTCTTAAATAAAATCAGAAATGAGAGAGGAGACATCACAACAATAACAGAAATACAAGGGACAAGAGAATACTATAAAAAGCCACACAGCAACAAATTCGATAACCTAGAAGAAATGGATAAATTCTCAGAATCATACAACCTCCCAAAACTGACTCAAGAAGAAATAGAGAATCTGAATAGACCAATCACTAGGAAAGAGATTGAAACAGTAATCAAAAACTCCCCAAAAAACAGAAGTCCAGGACCAGACAGCTTCTCTGGTGATTTCTACCAAACATTCAAAGAAGATTTAATACCCACCCTTCTCAAACTCTACCAAAAATTTGAAGAGGATGGGACACTTCCTAACTCATTTTACAAGGTTAACATTACCCTGATACCAAAACCAGACAAGAACAACATGAAAAAGGAAAATAACAGGCCAATACTGCTGATGAACATAGATGCAAAAATATTCAACAAAATATTAGCAAATCGACTACACCAATACATCAAAAGCATCATAAACCACGATCAAGTGAGACTTATTCCAGGGATATAAAGATGGTTCAACATCCTCAAATCAATCAACGTGATATGCCACATTAACAAAATGAGGAATAAAACTCACGATGACCTTAATAGACACAGAGAAAGCATTTGACAAGATTGAACATCCATTTATGATAAAAACTCTCAATAAAATGGGTATAGAAGGAAAGTATTTCAACATAATAAAGGCCATATATGACAAACCCACAGCCAACATCATACTCAATGGTGAAAAACTTAAAGCTATTCCTCTGAGAATAGGAACAAGACAAGTGTGTCCACTCTTGCCACTCTTATTCAACATAGTAATCGAAGTCATAGCCAGAACAATTAGGTGAGGAAAAGAAATAAAAGGGATCCAAATTGGAAAGAAGTAAAATCGTCACTATTTGGGATGGCATGAGTCTATATATACGAAACCCTAAAGAATTCACCAAAACCCTATTAGAAATAATGAACAAATACAGTAAAGTTGCAGGGTATAAAATGAACATACAAAAATCAGTTACATTTCTCTACACTAATAATGAACTAGCAGAAAGAGAAATCAAGAATACAACTCCATTTACAATTGCAACAAAAATAATAAAATAACCTAGGAATAAGTTTAACCAAGGAGGTGAAAGACCTATAAACTAAAAACTATAAGATATTGTTGAAAGAAATTGAAGAAGACATAAGGAAATAGAAAGATATTCCATGCTCATGGACGGGAAGAGTAAACATAGTTAAAATGTCCACATTACTTAAAGCAATCTACAGATTCCGTGCAATCCCAATCAGAATCCTTACAACTATTTTCATGGAAACAGAACAAAGAATCCAAAAATTTATGTGGAACAACAAAAGACCCCAAATAACCAAAGCAATCCTGAGAAAAAAGAACAAAGCTGGAGGTATCACACTCACCGAATTCAAAATATGCTACAAAGCTATAGTAATCAAAACAACATGGTACTGGTACAAAAACAGAGACACAGTTCAAGGGAATAGACTCAAGGGCCCAGAAATAAACCCACACATTTCTGGACAGCTAAGTTTTGACAAAGGAGCCAAGAAGATACAATGGAGAAAGGAAAGTCTCTTCAATAAGTGGTGTTGGGAAAACTGGATGGTCACACCCAAAAGAATGAAAATAAACCATTATCTTACACCATACACAAAAATTAACTCAAAATGGATTAAAGACTTGAACGTAAGACCAGAAACCATAGAACTCCCAGAAGAAAACATAGGTAGCACGCTCTTTGACATTGGTCTTAGCGATATCTTTTTGAATATCATGTTTCCTCAGGCAAGGGAAACAAAACAAAATATAACAAATGGGACTACATCAAACTAAAATGTTCCTGCATGGCAAAGGAAACCATCAACAAAACAAAGACAACTCATCAAGTGGGAGAAAATATTTGCAAATCGTATATCCGATAAGGTGTTAATATCCAAAACTCGTAAAGAACTCATACAGGGGCTGGCTCAGTGGCACAGCGGTTAAGTGCGCATGCTCTACTTCAGTGGCCGGGGGTTCGCCAGTTCGGATCCCAGGTGTGGACATGGCGCCGCTTGGCACGCCATGCTGTGGTAGGCGTCCCACATATAAAGTGGAGGAAGATGGGCATGGGTGTTAGTTCAGAGCCAGTCTTCCTCAGCGAAAAGAGGAAGATTGGCAGCAGTTAGCTCAGGGCTAATCTTCCTCAAAAAAAAAATTAAAAATAAATAAAAAATAAAGAACTCATGCAATTCAACAACAAAAAAACAAAGAACCTCATCATAAAATGGGCAGAGGATCTGAACAGACATTTTTCCAAAGAAGATATGCAGATGGCCAATAGACACACGAAAAGATGTTCAACATCACTAATTATTAGGTAAATGCAAAGCAAAACTACAATGAGACATCACCTTGCACTCATCTGAATGGCTACTATTAAAAAGACAAGAAATAACAAGTGTTGGAGAGGATACAGAGAAAAGGGAACCCTCATGCACTGCTGGTGAGAATGCAAACTGGGGAAGACACTATGAAAAACAGTAGGGAGATTACTCAAAAAATTAAAAATACAAATATCATATGATCCAGCTATTCCACTTCTGGATATTTACCCAACAAACATGAGAGCATGCTAATTCGAAAAGATGTATGCGCCCCTACCTTCATTGCAGCAATGTTCACAATAGCCAAGACTTGGAAGCAACGTAAGTGCCCATCAGTGGATGAATGGATAAAGAAGATATGGTATATATAAACAATGGACTGCTACTCAACCTAAAAAAGATGAAATCTTGCCATTTACAATAACACAGATGGACTTTGAGGGTATTATGCTAAGTGAAATAAGTCAGACAGAGAAAGACAAATATATAATTTCACTGATATGTGGAAGATTAACAAACAAACACACACATATACAGAGAACAGATTGGTGGTTACCAGAGGAGAAGGGGGCAAGGGAGGGCAAAAGGGGTAAAGGGGCACACATGTATGGTAACAAATGAAAACTAGACTTTGGGTGGTGAACATGATGCAGTCTATACAGAAGCCAAAATATGACGATGTACACCTGAAATTTACATGATGTTATAAACCAATGTCATCTCAGTAAGAAAAGAATGCTGTTGTTTTGTTCAGAAACGACAGTACATCTAGAAAAGGAGTAAAGGGAGTGGGGCTAAAACGAAGACATGGTAAGAGCTGAGAACAATCAACTGCTAGATCCCCCTCCTCTCCTGGTCGTGGGAGACTGCCCTCCCCACCCAGGCTGAAGGTTGGTGGGATGAAACAAAGGCCCACAATTTCTGGGGGAAAAGGACCCCTGAGGAGGAAAACCCCAGGCCTCTTCCTGGTGGCAGTCAAACCCTAGTCCTGATGGCAAAAGACTACAAACAGCTTCTCTAGAGAATCTGACAAGCCAAAAGGGAAAACAGTGAACACACTGACTTCAGGTCTTCCTCAATAGATGGCCCATGGGATCACATCACGATGAAACTCAAACTCCACCAGCCTGCCCTCTCTCCAGGGCTTCCAATCGGCTTTTTAATCCCTCCTCTAAGTCACGAACCAGAGATGACCGTACATTTAAGGAAGCCTCCAAAGTGGAAAATGGAGAATGAAAACAAACAGGTAAATGTCACCTGGAGGAAACAGAGACCAGGTAGGCGGAGGAGGGAAGAACACATCCATGAAACAAGAACAAGATGCTATAAAAAAGAATAAAGACAACAAAAAAAAGTTCTTGGCATTTGAAAACAAGATGGCAGAAATTTAAAACTCAATATAAGTGTTGGGAAGATAAAAATGAGGAAATCTTCCTCCAGCAACTAGAGTAAAAGGTGGTAGAAAACAGGAGAAAACAAGGGGAATTAGCAGATCCAACCAGGAAATCCCACCAGCCAAGAAGAGGAATTCCAGAAAGAGGGAAGAGAGAAAGCAGAGAGGAAAATGAAAATCATCCTACTCACCTAAAACATTTGTCATCGGTCTTAAAACATGATCAATGAAATATCTAAGAAATGGCACACATGTGGACCTTGAAAGTCAGTTGAATTTAAACCTAAATGTGTGAAGCAAGGATTGCAAATTCAATATTATGGACAACACATGAAATGAATTGAAATGCATGAGCCTTGACTAAACCCTAGATTGTAAAATATATATACATATGTCATCATCAAGGGCATTATTGAGAAACTGAGGAAATTTGAATATGGATGGAATAATATTTTATTGTATCAGTGTGGCAGTGGTACTGGGGTCCTGTAGAATGTTCCTGTTCTTAGGAAATATATGCTGAAGTGTTGAGAAGTGAGCTGTCAAAATGTCTGCAACATACATTCAAATACGGAGAGAGAGAGAATGAGAGAGACAGAGAAAAAGAAAAAGCAAATGTGGCAAAGTGTTATCAAGCGGTGAGTCCAGATGAAGGTTATTTATACAAGTGTTCATTGTACAACTCTCAATTCTTCTGTAAGTTTGAACTAAAAAGTCATGGTACAAATAAAGGATTCATTTCTCTCAGCTGTTAGAAAAGCTTAGGATATTATCTTATTTCTGGTCTTTGTGTAGCAGCCCAGACGTGGTAGGTTGAGTTCTCAGAAAACACATTCTGAGATGGAGTTCAAGAAACCAGATGTTTTTTGGGGCACAGCACCTATGAAAGGAAGGAGGAGGCAGCAGGATTGAGCAGAGGGAGAGGTTAGCTGTGACGGGGACTGAGGAAACCTTGGCCAACCTGGCTCAGAGCTCTGAGGCAAAGACGGCCCCATGGGTATCCCACGCTGGGTCAAAATGGCTGGGCCTCTATCCTCCCACCTCAGTCGGTCACTGGAGGTGGGCTGCCCTGCAAAGAGTGAGGTAGCAACTCTGCAGCTGAGGCAGATGGACCCCCCGCCCCGACCCCACTGACCACTGTCCCACCACAGGGCAGCAAGTGTCTCCCGGAAGGGGCACGGCAGAGAAGAGCTCCTTTCTGAGATTGCCAGGCTTTTTCTTCTTACACCAGAAGTGCCACATCTCTGGAGTTTCAAATTGTCTAAATCTAAATGCTATGTTCAGTGCTCAATCCATCCACACAGACTTTTAATTGAATACCTAGCCCCATCTTGCTGCATGTATTGATTGTTCACTTGTTTTTTAGATTGTCACGAAAGCAAGTGTGATGTGAAACATTTAACTTAATTTAAACTTAACTTAAACCTGGACCAATTTTCTAGATTAAAATGATAGATAGATCAATAGGTAGATAGCTGGAAAAATAAATCGCATAGAAACCAGGAAGGTGACATAAATAAGCAAAGTGAGGAGAGTATGAGAATGACCACGGGGCCTTCCCCATCTATCATCTTTTTAAACCCTCTTTGAGAGTGGCAAGAGTGCAATGAAATGTTCCTTTCCTATTAGACAGATACCTGCAGCAGCGCAGACGTGCAGCCTCACTGTTGAGGAGCCATAGGGAGTGGTGGGGACTGGGGTGGAATGGAGCACACATGCCTCTTCCAAGGGAGCCACACTGCTCAGCTAAGAAGCTCATCATGGCCAGGTGGGCATGAGGGCCTGTAATCTGTAGACCTTCTCTTGTCTCTTTAAAAAGCAGAAATCCAGATCTTCATGTAAAATTGACCTATTTTTCGATGTAGCTCGAAGTTTTGTTTTAATACACTTTGGGCCAAACAAAACATTCCTGGAAACTGGATGGGACCTGAAGGTCTCTTCTGGTAAAAGGCATCCCCACCAGGTGACGATCCAACAAGTCGTCCTGTGCGAATCATCGTGCCCCCACCCTCTGCCACGTACACACACACTTGTCTGCTAAAGGCCACAGCAAAGCTCCTGGCATTTCATCCGTCAAGTGTCCACTGAGCAGCTCAGAACATTGCTGACATCCCACCACTCAAAACCATGAACTGTATACTTTAAAGGGGTGAGTTTTATGGTGTTGCATGAATTATACCTCAATAAAGCTATTATGTTTTTCAAAGACCAAAGCTCAAATCCAACCCCAAACTTGAGGAACTCGTGTGCCTTCCACTGACCACAGACCAAGCAGCACCCATGGCTTCAGTTTCTGCTTCCTCCTATGTCTTGCGCTGCACGGTGAGTTCATACTGAGTTCTTTAATTGTTGATTTTTTTCCGGATAATCCTTGTTAAAGAAGAATTAATACTATTGTTTTAGAACAAATACTGCCCAAATACTGTCTTTAGTAGGATTGTAATCAGCTTTCCCCACTTTTCATCTAATCTGATGGAAGCAGATTTTCTACAAAGTCTTTTTTTAAATTTTATTTTGTTGCTATTAAAAGCCACCTATTTGGATGTACCTCAAACTTGAAGTTCCTGTAATCGTTTGTAATCCTAAATTCGTAGATGGCCTAACCAGGGGGTGAATTACTAGACGTTTAATTAAAACAGAAAAGAGGTGGACAGAGAGAGAGGGCCTTTCCTACGCGGGGGAATTGGTGGGAGAGCGCTGGGTACTGCGGTACTGTCTATCTGAGCCTGTTTCCCCAGCTCTGTGTTGTCAGTCTGTTCATCATAATGCCTTTTGACCCTCTGCACTTACTCCATCATAATTATCCTTTAATACTCTTACAAACGAACTTTTAGCTTAACTTCCATTAATTCTCCAGAACAAGCAAAGCCATCTAAATAGAGTGTTTAACCCTTTTGTGATCTTCTCTTCACAGGGGTAGGTGGAAATTCCTAGGCCAGGAATTCCACCGCCCTCCCACAGAGACGTGAATGTAAAGCGCAGTCAGCTGCCTCTCCTCCCGGTGCCGAGTGGAGAGTCACTCTGCTGCACGTGGAGTTCTGCGAGTGACCAAGACCTCCTCACACGAGGCGTGGGGGAGGTGAGGTTAGACAGCCAGGGCGCTGGAGTCATGGAGATGCTCGGCCAGGAGCAGAGCCCTAGAGACAGGCCGCTGCAGGGCCGAGTGGGCCAGAGACGAAGATAGACTGGTCCAAAGAGGGCAGGGCCTGCCTTCATCTTCATAGCGTAGGGGAAGCTCTGGTTTAGACTTCAAGCAGCTCGGGTGGTGGTAGGACAAGAGCCCTGGGCAGGCTGACCCGAGCGCCCACTCTGCCACTTGGTGGCAGCTGCAGCAGCTGTGCAAACTTCGGCCACCAATGTAGCGTCCCACAGCCTTCATCAGTCTCCTGGTGTGTAAAATGCGAACAGTCTTATGTGTATTCCAAGAGAGTGGTGAGGATTGAAAGAATCAGGGCAGGTGGAGCACCTAGCACAAACCTAGTCAGACTCACCAGCCAGCCCCTCCACACACACCTGTCCACACTGAAGGTATTCCTGCAAACACCTGCCACTCTGCCTGGGGCATTTGCTCTGGCCTGGGTGCTCACCTGGCAAGCGGAAGTGCCACCCCCAAAAACAGCCCCAGCCATTGAGGGGAGGGAGCTGATGAATGACTGCCCCAGCTTCCCGGGCCTCGAGCAGGTGCACTGCAGGTGCCCTGCAGGTGCATGCTCTCAGGTCCCCAGAACTCCCGCTGGGAAGACGCCCCAGTTGCCCACAGTGGCATTGCACCCCCCACATCCCACAAGCCTCACTTCTCTGCTCCCCTGCCAGGGTTTCCTGGGATTACCAGAAACAGTAGGCTGTGGCTGTTTTGTCCCAACTCAATCTCCCCCTTCACACCAATGCTGGGCCCTGAGAGTTGCCTGAGCTCTATTTTGCAGCTTCACATTTGGCTTGCATCTCCTACCCAACCACCAATCGACTACCTTTGATCAACCTGCTTACCTAGGCCATTATCAGGTGAGCTGCTCTGCGCACTGGGGAAGCTGAAAACAGCATCTACCAACTTATTCTGGTGGGCTTTCTCCAGGTTGATGTAGCTGCTATCTGGTGGCTACACCATCTCAGCTCCACAGAGCCCCCACACTGTGCCTGACCCTCAGGAGATGTCAAAAATGCCAGTCCACTTCTCTTGCCCCCAGGGAGCTAGAGAAACCAGAGTGAGTCAGAACTGACATCCCAGGCTGGGCTCCAAACCAGCAGAGCCCAGATAGGGGTTCATGTGCACGTGGCTCACTG
This sequence comes from Equus quagga, assembly GCF_021613505.1. Classification (NCBI taxonomy): domain Eukaryota; kingdom Metazoa; phylum Chordata; class Mammalia; order Perissodactyla; family Equidae; genus Equus; species Equus quagga. The sequence continues at coordinate 62,589,066 of NC_060278.1, forward strand.
AGGGATGAAGCCTTCGAAGGGGGAGAAGCAGGACAGGGAGGGGAGCAAGCTCCAGGTGAAGTTGCTCCAGCCGGATCCCGCGGGGGCTCTGGTGCATAATGGCACTGCAGGGACAGAGCCATTGAGACAGGAGGCAAGAGCTTTGTACCCCTATACGCCCCACCCCAGCTAGGCAGTCAGAGGCCACAGGCAGCCAGGCACCAGCAGGCAGAGGCAGCAGCTCCCCAGAGGAAGCCAGGAGCAGGCGGCGAGAGTCACGCCGAGATCCCACAGCAGCTGGGAGGACACACCCTCTAACTAGAAAAGGGGATCCCAGGAGGTCTGGGAAGGGCACTGAAAACATCTGCTTCAATGGCTTAGAGGTTAAGAGATTAAGCCAGAGCTTGTCCAGAAACTCATTGCTGAAGGTCCAGAAAGATCCAGAAGATCCAAAAGGACCAGACATCAAGGTCAAAGCATGATCTAGCAAAGGAGAGTTTCTGATGCAGTTGTTTTGTTCCTGTGGAAACACTGCTTACAAAGGACTACATACAAATAAATCACACTTAGTTACATAGTTAACGAAACCCAGAAAAACCAGTCCGGGAAAGCCAGCACAGCTGTGACCCTCTGAGAGGCTTCCCTGGAGACAGCGGGAATGTTGCTGGGAGGGGCACCTTCCTGGGGGGCTGGGACGTGGGAGATCCTGAAAACAAGCCAGCCACCGCAGCCAGGCGCTCCCTCTCTCTGGTCACTGCCCACCACTCCTGCCCCTTACCCAACCTCTCTCCCATCTCAAGAGCCTTGGACACACTGTTCCCTCCACGGGAGGCACCCCCTCCTCTTTCTTCCTGGCCAACTCCTACGCATGGTTCCAGCCTCAGCCAAGAGTCCCCTCCTCCAGGAAGCCTCTTGGGTCCAGCTGAGCTGGGCACCTTCCTCTGAGACCCCTGGGAACTAGAGATGCCTCTAGTCAGGTGCTTTGGGGGATGAACATTCTGCGGGGGACCAGCTGGTGTAACGTCTAAGACCGTGACACCCATGGGCTTTGCTCCTTACAAGCTGTGTGCACCTTGAGCAGTTTACTCAACCTTTCTGAGCTTGTTTCCTTCTCTGTAAAATGGAGATGACAAATGTGCCCTTTTTAATAAGGTGGTTGTTAGCATGCCAAGGGCTTAGCACAATGCCTAGCACGTAATAAATGACTAGTAAACTTTATCAAACACAGTAAAAATCACCTAAGACTCCCATTCGCAGGGGCTGAAAATATACAACTGAGAAGAAGGATGCTATATGAAAATTTTTATAGCTCAGATATGTGATCATGCCCTGGATTGTGTTTCCTCACCACCGCCCTGTAATTATTCACTGTTTCTCCTGCCATGCGGATAATGACTTCCAAGAAGAGAGGGACCTGAGGGAGAGAGACAAGAGGGCCAAGTTGATGCCCAAAGAGATAAACCATGACTTAATCAGAAGGGCAACAGCATCAGAATCTATCAAATAGTGGTTGCTTAACTGGCATGGGAAGCACATGAAAAGGCGTAGAAATCATAGTCAGATGGAAACGGTTTGGGCTCCAAAATCTCAGCACTACACACTGCATCTGAAACCATCTTAAGAACACAGTTAGATTTGACCTCTGCAGATGAGAATTTGCTTTTTTTTTTGTGGAATCAGCACTTGCTTTTCAGGCCTACTCCTCCTGATGGATACTGGCCTATGAAGGCTCAGCAGACAAGAAGGGAAGGAACTCCAGAGAGCCGTGTTTCCAGCCCAGCCCGTGACCTCCACCCCTCATCCTACCACCCAGGGAATCCCCATAGGAAATGGGATGCAAGGAGCCAGCAGAGGCCCCAGAGAGACAGACAAGTGAAGACAGAGAGAAATGAAGCTGGCAGATCCAGGTTCCAGTCCCAACCCCATGGCTCACCATCTGGCCCTTCTCTGGTCTTCACTTCAATCATCAGTAATATGGAGGTTAGATTAGATAATTTGCATACTGTGTATTTTAACTTTATTTTTGGAAAAGGAACAAATGCAGATGGTTCAAGCTTAAAATTAGAAAAGGATATTGAGTTACAATCTCCCTCCCACCCCAGCCCCACTGTGTGTGCTTCTGGAGGTGTTCATGCATTTGCTGACAAACACAGCATTCACTTATTTATACAAACCTCACACACTTTGCATTTTTCACTCACAACACACCTTGGAGACTGTGCCATGCCAGCTCCACAACTGCTATCTCATTTCTCTTTCTTAAGGCTGCAGAGTCTCCCACTAGAAGAAGTCACTATAATTTTCAATAGCTTTTTAGGGTCACTTGCAGCTCTGAAAATCTAAGTTATCCATTCAAAATTACCTTCCAGCTTGCCCAAAGTGGGAAACGAAATTTGCCACAAAGAAAGGCTCACCTCTCCTCCCCAAAAGGTGCTCCAGGGAAGACCCTCTCCCATAAACCAGCCCACTCCTCTCATCACTGGGACAGTCATTTTATAGCCAGATGGCATCTCAGTGGCAAACCAGGCCTAAAACAGCTTTGTTTCTGTGGCTGCTAACACACAAGGGGTGAAGGTTTCCATCACTGAATGTGGGACACTCAGTGAGCTGACCCCATAAAACACTCAGACACATTCCAGAAAATGCCTGACCGGAAAGGATTGCCCCTGCCTTTCCCCAAAGCTGGTCTGCCTCTTGTGCCAGGACAGTATTCCCACCGTGCTGGTTCATTCTCGTAGAAAAGAAAAAGAGAATTAAGTTCTGAAGACAAAAAAGGGAGCATCCTCCTTGGAACCCTTTGTCCAGCTACAAATTACACTAGGATTGAACCACAAAATTGTCACGGCCACGACAGTGCCCGGGGGTGTTGTGGGGGAGTGCTTGGGTAGACCACAGGCATGCTGATGACACTTCCTCATCTAGCCACTTCACCTCCTCATCCCAGAGGGCAAGCTGGGGGTGAGGAGGTGGCTCACAGAGGACTGGAAAAAGAGGTGGGCAGGAGGGTAGGCAGAAGAGGTAAAAGCAGGCTGAGCCAATATCAAATAGAGGTAAATTAAGGAGGATATTGGATGCTTATTGGGAAAATGGAGAGTTCAAAGACTGCTAAAATTATTAAATGCCTGCGAATGGAGGGTGGTGGAAAGCATACCCTAGATGTGAAAAATAATGAAGTGGAAAGGATATTCTGAACAAACAGAAAGACAGTACATTAGTTATCTAACACATATAACAGATTACCCCACGACTTAATGGTTTAAAACAGCAGTAGTCATTTATTATCTCTCATGGTTTCTGTGGGTCAGGAATTCACAAACAGCTTGGCTGGGCAGTTCTGGTTCAGGGTTTCTCGTGAGGTAGCAGTCAGATGTCAGCCTGGGCTGCCATCATCTGAAGGTTTAACTGGGGCTGGAGGATCCATTCTCACAGCAGCTCCCTCACCTGCTACTGAGGCAGTGCTGGCTGTGGGTGCCTTAGTGCCTGTCTATGTGGGCCTCTCCTCAGGGCTGCTTGAGTGTCCTTACGCATGGTAGCTGGCTTCCCCCAGTATGAGCAATCCAAGAAAGCAAGATAGAAGCTGCAATGCCTTTTCTGACCTGGCAATTGGAGGCCAGGCCCGATTCAGTGTGGGAAGGACTGCACAAGAGTGTGACTCTCAGGAGGCAAGGATTGCCGGCAGTCAACTTGGAGAGTGGCTACCACGGACAGAGAGAGACAAGACATTTTATGGAAACAGGAAATTGTGAGTGGCTGTGTCAAATTCAAGATATTCTGTAAACATTGGTAGAAAATGATAAGGATGAAGAGTTAGCAAGGAGAAGAGAAAAAATTAAAAGCAAAGCTTCTTGTACTTCCATGGGACAGTGGTAACCCAAACTTTTTTTCTCACCTATCTTGTTTTTAATTATTTAAAATGATATCAGTAATGCATGCATGTATCTTCATTATAAAATGTCTAACAACGCATGTGATGAGAAACGCCCTCCTTGGCCACACCACTTGAATGCCAGCCACTCAGCCGGAGTCAATCACTGTTCCCATACTGATGTCCTATCCCAGAATTTCCCTTTACAGTTTTCTCTTTACATTTCGTATGTGTGTAGGTATAAAACGGATTTTATTTAACGAGATATGGAGCTACATTTTGTGGGGTTTTGCATAAATTGTATTATACAGAGTATCATCATTGCTCTTCAAACTACTCTTTCACTTATCAGTATGTCTTGGACATCATTCTTGCTTATGTATTTACGTCTACCTCCTGCTTTTTAACTGTTGCATGGGAATTCCATACTGTGGATGTACATGGTTGTAACTATCTTTCTGATGAAGGAGATTCAGGTTTTTGCATTTTTTCTGTTGCTAACAATGAAAATCCTTGTATATGCAGCTTTGTACAACATTTACTTCTATATAGTTCATCGTTTCTGGGTGTATATATATAATATCTCCAGTTGCCAATTCCTAATTTTATTGTGTATGATCACTAAGTGTGACCTATATTATTATTTCTATTTTTTGGATCTTGTTGACAATTTCTTTCTGACTTAACACACACACAATTTTTGTGACCATGCTATGTGTGGTTGAAATAATGTATATTCTCTGATGGGTCAAAAGACCTATTCTCTATTATATGAAGCTTGTCATCTGTGTTATTCAAGTGCTCTACGTATTTTTATCTTACTGATCTCTGTGAATTTTGAGAGATGTGCATTAAAGATCTCACACATGATAGCAGATTCCTAAATTTATTTGTATTTCCACCAGTTTTGAGTCTACATTTAAAGCCATTCACATTTATTCCCCGCCTGCTGTGTGTCAGACCCTGTGGTGACAACTTTCATATATTATCTCATCTCATCCTCACAACAGCCTAGGAGGAAGACATTATTATTATCCTGTTTATCAGATGAGAAACCCAAGATAAAGAGGAACTCTAGATCACATACCAAGACAGCAGCAGAGTCCAGATTTAACCCTCACTCTTTGACTCAAGATGTGAGTTCCTACTGTTACAGCCACTGCTTTTCACTGAGCTCCACCAGTTATTTTATATACCACTAAGGAAAAAAGCTACCAATTTCTATGACATGCTGCTTTCTTATCTATGAGAATTTTTATATTTATTGAAAGAGTTCTCTTAGACTTATTTGTAAATCATTTTATTATATATTTCTAAGTATATTAACAAAGGAAAATATAAATGAAATAGATTAGTCCTAAGATTGGTTTTCTTTCAGAACCTGGTGCTTCTGAATTGCTTTTCGGATTAAAGCCATCGCCATCCATGTTTTTCCATACATCTTGTCCTCGGCTCCCTCAGGAGAGTTGGTGACACAGCATTTCTTTAGAAGTGCTCCACTACTGTCCCTGAGGTTTCCTTCCTGGGTATTCACACCCACTCACATCAATGCCGCTGCTTTATTGATGTTACCAAAAAGTGTCAACAGAAGGTCTCCAGATTATAACCCTCCCCCAGTGGCCCTCATATGGCTTGCTGACTGAAATGCTGGGGGTTGCAGTCATCCATCTGGCCGTCAGGAGTAAGAAGCTAGTTAATGTGTACACAGGCAGTGACTACAACCCGGCCAATAGCCATTGGAAGACATTGTGATCATGGCAGGTCCTAATTTTGCAGCTGTTAAAAGGTGAAAAAGCATGTCTCAGGCATAGATTTCAAGACTATGTAGTTAGGAACATGAAGCTTCATGACACATCCTCCAGATGGCTTGTACATTTATCAATGTGAAATATGTCTTTCACTGCTTTCTACCTTAAACTCTAAGGAGAAATTATTATTGTAGAAATGCACTAAAGTTTGGTTTCAGTTTTGGTATTCAGCCTAAATCTGAGGTCTGTACCTAAACCTGACACCTATAAACTGAAAATAGGACTTGAGGAATTAACCAGAGAGCTAGTATAAGTTTATCAACAAATTGCATTCATGAGATTTAAACTTTCCTTCTGCTCTCCTGAGTCTCTCTCAACTAACCACACACTGTGTCTATGTCTGAATAGTGAATCCGACTGAAGAAATATTTATGGAATGGGAAATGAACCAATGAAAGTGCCATGATCTTGCCACAGACATAGAACAAATACGGCTAAGTTTCTGAGTGAATTAGGAATCACAGACATACACTGTGCTGCTTTCCCTCTTCAGTCGTGTTTTGAGGGAGCAACTGAAGTGCATATGATGTAGAACTGCTGCCATTGACAGAAAGGAACATGGAGACGCCCACTGTTGGCCAGCCAAGGCCTTGGAGCTGCCATGTCTGCACCCACACAAGCTGTTCAGACAGGATGGGAAGTTTCTGTGGGATGGCCTATGGTCCCTTTGAGTTGCTGAAAGGATGACAATGATTACACAAGACTGTGGCAGGACCAGGGAGGGCCTCCAAGGAAGCTTTAACTACAGCAAACCCAGGCAGGAGCTACATCTGTTTCAGTTCATCATTCTGTTCCCAGGGCCTAGCACAGTGTGGGAAATTGTGGCAAGAAATAGATGTGGCATGAGAGGATGCCCCAGCTGGCCTCGCTCTATACAATCTTGCTGCCCAGTGCCCGATGCAGAGAGAGCCGTGTGGAGCTGTCGGGGCTGGATGGGCTGATTTCATCAAGCAAGTGCAGAAGTCCTAGTCCTGGTGGAAGAACCGGCCTTGGGACAGGTGTCTTTAGAGCTTCCCAAACCACTGACACTTGTGCTGTCTATTTGAGATCCACACTGCAATGGTGCAGTCCTTCAATCCCTCTCCAAAGCAAATGGGGTATTTATCTTCACGTGATGCAAGTAATGAAGACTCCACAGCACTCAAGGGTAAAGATTTCAAGTGTTTATCAACCCCCAGCTTAGAACTTCTTTGTGTCTGATGTGGTTTTGGCTACCTGGTCTGTCCACAACAGAGACGACTAGTGAGGGCTTGGCCAGAGATAGGAAGCTCCAGGAATGAATCTTAGAGAAGCAACTGCTTTGTCATTTCATTTCTTCCCACCCACCAACGTCCAACATAGTTATTTTGCTGAGGAATGAGTGTGCCTCCGGCATCACAGAGATGTCACAGTCATATTTTTAATGTATAACATTCACACAAAATCATAAATGCACAAATCATAAATGTACAACTCATTGAATTTTCACAAATGTTTACACCCAAGTCAAGAAGTAGAAAATCATTAAGGCCCTAGAAGCACCCTCCCCGTCCCACCAAGGATACCACTCTCCTGACTTCCACCACCACAGATTAGTTCTGTCAGTTCTTAAATATTATATAATTGGAATCATACAATGTGAACCCCTTTTTCTCCTGGCTTCCTTCACTCAACAGTATATTTGTGAGTTCATCCATGTTCATGTGGGGAGTTGTGTTTCATTCATTGCCGTTGCTGTGTAGTACGTCACAATCGACTTACCCATTCTGCTGTTGGTGGGCATTTGTTTTCTCTCCAGTTTGGGACTATTACACACAGTGCTGCCATGGAGCACTTGGTGAACACAGGTCCCAAGTCTTTGCCTAACTCCTCTGCGGAAGAATCCCTGGGTTGTGTAGGACATACGTATAGTCAGCTATCACGGATACCCCCAAACGGTTGCCCTAAGTGGTTGTCCCATAGTTCTACTAAATGATCCTTTGACCTTACATTTAAATAATGCTACCCCTAGAAGAGAAAACACTCATCTACTGAGCTCCTAATGTACCTGGCTGGGTTCCCAGGCAGAGCCTCCTCACAACAAGTCTTTGACGAGGCACTGCTGCAAATCATGGCTCACCACGGGGTGGGCTTCCACAGGCTTTGAGGACAGTAAAACATTCACTTGTCAAACTGCCCTTGAATATCCCTTGGGAAGGCACTATGTGGAAAACTCATATACCATCTTTCAATAAATTCAACCATGAAGAAGGCCATGTGTCTAAGAATACTGGAATTCACTCAGCACGGTTCACATATATAAGAATGTTGGACTCACACATAGCAATAACATGGGAGCTGAGAATAACCAAGGGGAAAATGTCTCTCTGGAGCACGTGCTTATGAGGGGGAGCACTGATTGAATGACCACAGCTATTTAAATCATTGTTTCTGATTCTCTCTTCATATCTCCCTCTTTCTCTGTCTCTCTCTCTCTCTGCAAACCTGTGTAATTGTATTTACAAAAGTCATATAATGTGAGTCCATTTTATCATCCTCTTTTTAAGGATGATGCGTCTAAGGCTCAGAGAGGCTAAGTAACTTGCCCAAGATCACACAGTATTCAAACACGACACTGTAACACCACGGGGCATGATCTTTCACCCACACAACCTCCCTTACAAAGCAGCCAGGATCATATTATAAGGAATGTGAAGACTCTTACCACTAGGAAATCCCATATATGCAAGTAAATCCCTAGGACACCAGAGGATTTGGTGAGATTTGTGTAGAAATTCTTTGATATTTCAGTGATATTTGAGTGAACACCTAAGTCCTCATCCATGAGGCTTTCCCCAGTGACCTGAAAGGGGTAGATTATACTTGGGTGCCCAGCATGTTGTTAAAGAAGATGTAAGCCAGCGGTTTGTTTGTGAAGGTCCCCTGCTCACGACTTAACTTCTCCCTCGTGGTTGACAAGTGTAAAGAACCATGCATAATACTAGTGTCCAGGCTGAGGCTTTCTCTCAGCTCAAAGTTGTAACTGTCTACGGTCCTGGTCTGAGTAAAGATGAACCTTTCAGTTCCAAACATGGAACTGTGAGTAGATTCTTTCTCCTCTGAGTGGGTCGAGATGCAGACCCAGGTAAGAGTCACTTAGAAGCAGTAACGAATGCTCCCCAGCCTCCCCAGAAGCCGAAGGGAGGAGCTCAGAGGATCCCTGGCTAAGCTGCTGCCGGGCAAGTCCTCCTGCTGGCTTCTTTGGCCAGGAGAGGAGGTGCCATTGTTCTTGGGAAGTGGGGTTCTCTCTTCGGGGGGTGGTATGGGGATGGCAATTCCACTGTCATGTTCAACAGTGTAAGTGCAGCGGCATGAGCCAAGGGGAATATCCTGATATCTCAGCCAGCCTCAAAGGAAGGATGGTGGTGTTAAATGGGTGTGGCCTAGGGTCTGCTCATTGGAAGCCTTCAGGCCTTCAGGAGCTGGGCCTCCTAGTAAGCACCAGCCCTTCCAATCTACATTACTGAAAACCTGAGGACGCTCTTCTATTTCGAACACAGAACTGGCACTTAAATCAAACTGCTGGAATACAATTAAGTTGCATGAATCTGATTTTAATTTAAGGCTTAGATTTTTCAAATAGTTTAGGGGCCACGCTGGTGGCCAATGGTGGGAGTCCTTGTCACCAAGTGACATTTGCTTGGGAAATCACAGTCCCCAAAAGAGACTGGCCAGGAAACCTTGCCAATGTGTCATCAGTAACAGTGGCTGTCCCTGGCTCAACCTTGTCATCTTCCAAATCATTTTTGCTCCTTGGATCCTGTGGCATTCTTGCTTGTGGTTTTGAAGGCAAAGGAAACCATCCTCTCCGGCCCTCTGCAGCTTCACATGCACGGGCAGAGTCTACTGCAACTTTAAGAAATTTTTTAATAGGAAAGGAATCTTCCTAAAAGCATTTTCTGATCATTGTTAAAGAATTCAATCCCCTCTTTTAGCTTAGAGATAAATAAAGTCCTGATTACTGGAGCAAAGTACCTTGAGAATTTCACATTTATTCCCCTGATGACATAATCCTCCTGCCAATGAATTGACCATGTGACATACACGCTCCTATAATGCCCACGTGTTAATATTGGGGAATAAAATCACAATCTGATTTGATTTTTTTTTGAAGGAGGAGAACCCGAAACAACATAATGCAGCTACATAATCATTGGACACAAAATAAGCTGTTTATCCGATTTTACATACACACAATTGCATCTCACTTTTGAAATAACTATAATTGCTTTCTAAAATGATTCATTTTTTCCTGATTATGAAAGTCTGCATGACTGTTATAGGAAATAAGAAAATAACAATCGCCCTAAGCCTATGATCCAAAAATAAGCCCTGAAAACATTTTGGTATATTTCATTTAATACTTTCCAATGTATACATAACTTTGCAACTCAACATTATTGTAGATACAACTTATTGTACTGATTTTTTTTAACTTTGCATTATTTGTGTGCAGTTTTAACCGTCATCAAAATATTTCAAAATCTGGAAGGATATATACTAAGGTATTAACAGTGATGACCTCTGGGTGGTAGGAATATGATGTTTTAATTTTCTTATTTTATGTATTTTTTATCTAAGTTTTCTAATTTTCTACAATGCACATTTATTATTATGAAGGGATTCTTTTTAAATTTGAAAAGATTATTTTCCTCAGCTGCTTAATATTACATCTTATGGACACACTCTGGTTTACTTAATCTTTACCAAAATGGTGGACACCTGCTCTTTCCCAGGTCTTGGCAGGGTCCCTGGCAATGTGCTCACGTGGTCATGTTTTTGTCAAATCCGCCACAGTAAAGCCCTGTGACCCAGGCATTTGAGACCACTCCACTTCACCTCCCTCCTTCCCCTGCAGTTCGATTTGCACTGGGAGCTCAGAGGCAGTTGGGGGCAGCTGAGTTAAGGATGCATTTATGAGACTCAGGATCAGTTCTGGTTGTAGCTAAGTTACTGCAGCCATCCTAGCATGGGGATGACTTTCAGGAACATACCTAATGTGATGAAATCAAGAGGATTTAAGGAGCTTCTGGGAAGACAGCAGCAGTGACAAAGGTTTTGAATCTCCTTGAAACCTACACAAAAATCATAGGGCAATTAGGTAGCAAAACCAAAAACACATGGACAAATTTACAACAAGACTAGATGATAGGGTACCCCACCAGGCCCCCAAGCACAAGCAAGTAGGGACGGCCACGAGCACTGTATGGTCTCAGCATCTGTGTGGGGAGAGGAGAGGGAAGGGAGGGAAGGAGAGGAACCCAGAAAAGAGAGGATCCTGGAGAGAACTCAGAATGAAGGAAAATCAGCTGAGCAATCAGGACTCAACTGGAAGGAATAAAAGAGCAAATAGCACAACACTTAACGTCTTAAGAGAAATAGGAGAAATTTTTTTTAATTATAAAGAAATGAAAGAGATAAAAGGGATTTTTCTACAACTGACAAATAGGCAGAAAAGATTCAGCATATGGGCAATAGATATACCTTAGGGAGAAAATGAAAGTAAAGGAACAGAATTAATACCGAAATCTGTAATCGCAGAAAATTTTCCTGAAATAAAGGAAAAAAAAGATTTGGAACCATGTATTGAAAGTGCACAGTCTGCACCTGAGCATATCAACCCAGGATGACCACTACCAAGATGGATCCCAGTAAAACTACTGAGCTTTCAAGATGAATAAATGATCCCTTTGGGCAGCTGGGCAAAAAGGGCATAAAAGGACATAAAACAAAAGGGACAGAAAACCAGGTCACCATCATTGGTGACAGCAACGCTTACTCTAAAAGGAAATATTTAGATGCAAAAAAAGAAAATGTGAGCCCAGGATATTACATTCAGCAAAATGCTTCTAAACAGAAAGGCCACAACACTTGGGGCTTTTCCTGGCACCTGGGGAACCTTCTCTGCCCTCACCCAGGGAAACCTGAAAGTGCCAGGGGCACCCTCACCAACGAGGGCAGGGAGTCCTTGGAGAAGGATGCAGCCTCCCTGGCCCAGGGGCTCTGAATTGGCATGGTCGCAGAGGGTCCATGTTAATTGCCTGTCCTCCTATTCCCTCTCTCCCTCCCCGAACCCTCCCCTGCACTTCCTAGGCCTGCATTCTACGCAGGAGGCACAGGTAGGCCCTGTGCAGGGAAGAAGGTCGAGGAAATCAAAAGGAACCTTCACACCCAGCCCAGATTGGCCTGGAGCTGCCACCAGCAGCAGCAGAGTCTGACATCTGCTGAGTGGGAGCCCCAGACAAGAGAAAATTCCCTACGGGGGTTATGAGCCAAGCCAGCTCCCCATGGGCATGCACACCAGTGTCCAGGGAGCCCCAGGCAGGAAGGCGGAGGCCAAGCCAGGGCAGGGCCAGGGCCCGTGCAGTCAGGTTACTCCTGGACAAAGTAGAATCCCAGCGGAGCAAGAGGAGGGGGCCCAGAGGAGGGGCAGTGAAGGCGGTGGGGTGCAGCACGTCCCGAGGACTGCCAGAGTCGATGCCCCATCTTCTCCACACTCACTGCTCTGACAGCTTCCAACCAAAGTGCCTGTGAGGCTCTTACTGAGCCGTTCTCTGCCCAGAGACCTGACCAAGCCCAGATCCAAAGTACCAAGGAGCTGACATCCAAGGGCAGCCCTCAGCCAACCACAGACTACTGTTAGTGGATAAAGACCCAGCTTCCCACCAGCCAGGCTGGTCGATACAGGCTCCCAAAGTCGCCAGTGGGCTTGAACACAAAAGTACCCTGGTCATCGAGCCAGCCCTGTGGCGTAGCATTAAGTTCACCTGCTCCACTTGGGCCACCCAGGGTTCGCCAGCCTGGGTTTTGGGTACAGACCTAGGTACCACTTATCAAGCCATGCTGTGGCAAGCATCCCACAGAAAAAGTGGAGGAAGATGGGCACAGATGTTAGCTCAGGGCCAATCTTCCTCAAAAAACAAAAAAGTACCCTGGTCATCGATGCACCCACCCTGTCTTAGCTGCCTTCCTTTTCCTGTCTCATTTTCCCAGTCCCTCACAGTATTTCCCAGGATCACGTCCCAAATAAAGTCCTTGCACCAAATCCTTGTCTCAGGTCTACAGTGACTGAGCCAGAGTTTGAACCCAGCACTGTCCGATTCAGGGCCCAACTGTCTAAACACTAGGCTACCCTCAGCTGTTGGGAAAGTCAGTTACTGCTGTGGGTCCCACTTGGCACGCTGTGTCCTGTCATAGCCACAGGACACTGGCTTGCTGCCCCCAGTGTGCTGAGCACCTTCTTCCTACCTCCTGCTCCAAATGACACGGCTGTCATGGGCAAAACAGACACTGGAGATCCTGAGCACCTTCTTTGCTTCCCCAGACCCAGGGAGCCACCTAGGAAGGAAAGTGTCTTTTCACATCTCCACCCTCCATCTCTGGCTTCACACGCAACCTGCTCAGCTCTTCCATGCCACACACCACCCCTGTGGCTCCACACTGCTTGTGGCCCATGCTTTATTTCCCCCAAAGAAAACTGATTTGCAGAGTTGTTCCAGTCACATGCATTCGGATGCAATGTGACAGCCTGAAGGGCACAGTGAGTGAGTGACAGTGTCAGGGAGGATGATGCCTAAACTCCAAAGTGGGGGATGGGCATGTCTTGCATGTGGCCAAGCTAAACTTCACCATGGGAGTCGGCCTCTGGGACTCCGCCTCCAGCAGGATCCCAGCTTAACCTCCCTCCAAGGACCAACAAGGCAGGGTGGCGAGGGGGGCTTGGCACACCCTGGGACAGTCAGAGAGGAGGTTTCCACACATCCTTCTCCTTGGGCCATATGGGTGAGACTCCCTCCTCACCCCCACTGTTGTCCCATTCCAAACTTTCCCAAATCCACCTCAAAAAATCCTCTCCTTAAACCAGCAGGAGAAGTGGTGCAGCTGTTGTGGTGATAGGTAATTTTGGTTGTTGTCAAGTGATCTCAGAATTGTATATTTGTGGAGGAGCTAAAGAGTGCTGACATTGTTCTATGAATGCTAGAAGAGGCCACTCTGTGATTCCCACTCCTTGAAAACTGCCACTGTGCACCCTAGATCTGAGACGCTAGCCCCAGTGTCTCCCCAGGCAGAGAGCTAACCAGTGGTGCTGCAGCCACTGAAAAGCCCAGTGACTGACGTCCACCAGGGTGGGGCAAGGAGTGCTGGTCAGTGAGTCTAAGTACCATATCCAGGTTTTCCTTCACAACTAACTGGGGGTAGGAATATTTCCAGAATATCACAGGTGGTGAGCCAGGTGACCCTGGGTATCTAGGCCAGGATGTCAAGCCCTTCCTTTGGGAGCATGTCCCACCAGCACTTCCATTCATTGTCATGTCCGCCTCAGTAGCACCACCTCGCCGACCAAGCAGAGCCCATGAAGGACCTGCCCTCTCAGGCCTCTATTCCACCTCTGCCTTGTCTCCTGAGCTCTGACCCACGCCATTTCTTCCCTGCTCCATTATCCCAACCCGCTCCTATTTCACCTTACTCTTTTTGACAAGGCACTCCTGAGACCAAATCTAGTGGAACAGCTCCCTCTGCCACCCTCGTTGGCTCTCAGCACGGATCTGTGATATCTCATCCCAGCAACAGTATATGGACTTTTGGAGAACTCTTCCTGGCCCCACTGGCTCCTCATTCATGGCCCTCTGCTCACTGTATATCAGCTGTAGGTCACGTGTGTAGACTGAAGCCACACCTGCAGTCAGCAGGCACACTGACCAGCACTCCACGGTGAGGGCACTGTCACCCAGAGGCCACGCTTGAGACTGCGGCTCCAAAACCTGCCCAGAGAAGAGGGGTGAAAAGCCAAAGCCAGCAGGGAAAGGAGAAGAGCTGCACCAGGAGGCCGAGGGAGGGTGTGCAGCCCAGGCTCGGGAGTGGCCACTCTGGGTTTGAATCCCTGTGTTGATGGGCTGGGTACCTAGTCCCTGTAAAGCCCCAGTTCCTTCCTCCCTAAAATGTGGATAATAACGTCAACCCACAGGGCTGCCGTGGGAATGGACTGAAATAGGTGTAAGCATCCAGCATGAGGCCAGGCCTGAGATGAGCACTCCGTAATCAATGCTATTGTTGTCATCATTTGCTACCATTTTTCACGCCTCTGAAGCCTGAGAGACAGAAAACCAGCTGTTACTGATGGCCACTTGAGAAAGGAGAGCAGATTTTTAAATCTGCATGATTTGAAGAATTCTCTCCAGCAATAGTTGTTAAATGCAGAATGCCTTGGAATTCCTTTTAAAAGCGGATTCCATATTGTTGGGCTTGGTGGTTCCCGAGAGACAAAGGACCTAGATCATCCCCTAAGTTCCCCCTGGAGCCCCAGTATCTTGACTCTATGATTCCTCAAATCTCCCTAATTAAATTGTCTGACTAATCCCACTCCTCAAGCCCTGCTGCCCATTGCAGCCGTTCCATGCACACATTCCACGCAGGCGGCAACTTGTGACTGCCTGTTTGCAGATTCCCCGCCCCTCAACAATATGCTGCAGAAACAGGCTGCCCTGCTCCATGGTCACCCCCTTTGTGCGATGGCAAACTGGTAACGGGCAGTTGGAATGTCTTCTAAGCAGACAAAAGATCCACTCAAGTGTGCAACTATTTGGGGGCGGCCGCCACTCCCTCCACGGGTGGTTAGGGTCTGTGCTGCCTACAGCCAGCTGCTGAGTCCTAGGAGAAGAATAGAGCGGGCATGTGAGCTGGACAAAAACCGCCGGCCCTGTGCCCCTGGCCAGCCTGCTATGCAGGGCACCTTCAGCATATGGGTCCCCAGGGCCTTCCCTCATTTAACAATCATGACTTCCCTCTTTGGGAGGCAACAATATTTGGAGATCTTAAATGGGCTGTGAGACTAAATTAAATTCCCAAGGCAGCCAGAACCAAGATGCTAATTGGCTTGGCTCATGGTTCTTCCCCTCCATGAAACAGATTGGCTCATTTTTCAGGCGACTATTAATTGAAGCCATGACTAGAAAGAGAGAGGAAGAACCTGTGTCTCCTGCTTAGTAAAAGTTAAAGCTTTGTTGTTCACAGGCACAGCAGAGAACCAAGGGGCCTGGGTGGGGTGCAGTCAGGGATCCTGTGTGCACAAACCACACCATGTTGTTGCTTTTCCTGTGTAAAACTTGGTGGAGCGGCTGTTTAGGGTGAACCGTTACCAACAGATGAGGTGCATGTGTAGGAGGGACAAAGGCCATGTCCCCTCAGGCCTGATCCAATTCAAACCTTTGAGAGATCGCCGAAGTTTGCGTAAAAGCCTCAGTTCTTACAAACAGAGTATAATTCTGACTTACACTGTCATGTCACAATTTTAAAATTAAAAAGTCCTTCATACAACTTTTAACTTATGAGACCACACTTTTACACTATAAATTAATATTTTCAATAAATTCAACAGTTATCTTGTGAATGGCACTTCATTGCACTTTATTTTGGTATATTAAAGTTATCTACTTGTTAAATGCAAACAATTTAAATATACCACAACTTTTTGGTAACCTATTTTCCCCCAACATTTTATTATAAAAAATTTCAAATATACAGAAGAGTTGAAAGTGAGCCCATATCGCCAGACGCCACATGCATTCTACAAATGTTAAAATTTTGCTGCACTTGCCCTCATCACCAATCTATCCCTCTGTCCACGTATCAATCCGTCTAAGTTGGGATCCAAGTTGCCATCATCAGTGCTCTCCGTCCTAAACACTTGAGCACACACCTTATTAACCAGAGGTCAATATGTCTTCATAGGAATTTTTAGGTAAAACATACACAATGTCACACTCGACCCCAAAGTGCCCCATTCAGTGAGCTTGGACAAACATGCACCTGTGGCCAAATCCCCGTCAAGATGCACAGCATTCCATCGCCCTTAAAAGCTTTCTGGCCCCTTCCAGCCAGTCCAGTGCCACTCCCAGCTCCCTCTCATCTTCGCCTCATAGACAACAACTATTGATTCTATTCCACCACAGTCACAACCCATTTTTTTCTATTTACATTTTAATATTCCTGGAACTGCAATAAATAAAAGTGGTCCAGGACTCTCTCAACTTCTGAGAGGTACAGAGAAATACCTTACTGTTCTTAAAAAAAAAAAAAAATAATCACCAAGTCATCAACGTACCCCTCCAGCTCTAAGAAGGCAGAATGCAAATTCCAAAAAATTAGCAGGTTTTAAGCCCCTTGGTACAAGTTATCGCTTTCTTTTCTGTTAACAGAGAAAATTAAGGCTGTCTGATTGGGCTATTTCTATGGGCCCCTTCAGAACAGGCCAATGCTTGACTGGACACTTTTTTACAGAAGATAGCCCTTCGAATCTTTTGAATCAGGAATACAACCCCACAAAGAAGGAAATTAAGAATTGATATGATTCCCAATTTTTTTCAGGCAAAAACCATCAATGGACAATAAAATGAATGTAAGTTTGAGGAGTACAAAGATATTTACATAGTCTCAAGGTATTTCGCCACAAGACACTTCCTAATTTCACAAGGAAACATAGTAACTTCACAGTGGAGAGACCAGGCAGACACCACCCTAACCAAGTGATGAAAGTTAACATCATCTGTGACACCATGTGCCCTCTGATAGGATGCATAGAAAAGGCACATGACCACTTCTGTGGTATTTGTGACAAAAATGCGTCACCTGAGTCTAATCATAATGAAACATCAGAAGAACCAAACTGAGAGGCATTTTACAAATAATTTACTCTTAAAAATGGTCAAAGTCACAGGGAAAAAAAGTCTGAGAAATCATTTCCGATTAAAGGAAATGAGACATGACAACTGATTGTAACACATGATCAAAGAATTTCTTTTGCTATAAAGGATATTAATGGAATAAACGGCAAAATCCAATGAAAATATGTAAATTTTATAATAGTATTATACCAGTGTGTGTTAACTTTCTAATTTTACTAATTGTACTGTGGTTGCACAGAAAACATACTTATTATTTTACAACATCTTTATTGAGATACAATTCACAAACCATAAAATTCACCCTATTAAAGTGTACAATTCAGTAGTTTTTAGTGAATTTGCAGTTATGCAACCATCATCACCTAGTTTTAGACACTTTCATTACTCCAAAAAGAAAACCATTAAGCAGTCACTTCCCATTCCTCTCTCCTCCCAGCCTCTGGCAACCATTAATCTACTTTTTGTCTCTAGGGATTTGCCTATTCTGCACATCCCATATAAATGGAAACATCCAATATGTGGCCTCTTGTGTCTGGCTTCTTTCATTTAACATAGTGTGTTCAAAGTTCATCCATGTTGTAGCATGTATCAGTACTTCATTCCTTTTTATGGTTGAGTAATATTTCTTTATGTGGGTATGCCAAATTTTTATCCATTTATCAGTTGATGGTCATTTGAGTTGTTCCGTTGTTTTGGCTGTTGTGGATAGTGCTGCTATGAACGTTCTTGAACCAATATTTTTTTGAATATGTGGTTTCAATTCTTTTGGGTTATAGCCAGAAATGGAGTTGCTGGGCCATATCATAATCCTATTTTTAACTTTTTGAGGAACTTCCAACCTGTTATCCACAGCAGCTATACCATTTTACACTCCCACTAGCAATGTACAAGTATTCTAATTTCTCTATATCAACACCAACATTTGATTTCCTTTCTCCTTTTTTTTTTTTTTTTGCCTTTTCTCCCCAAATCCCCCCAGTACATAGTTGTACATTTTTAGTTGTGGGTCCTTCTAGTTGTGGCATGTGGGATGCCACCTCAACATGGCCTGATGAGCGGTGCCATGTCCACACCCAGGATCCAAACCAGCAAAACCCTGGACCACCAAAGCAGAGCACATGAACTCAACAACTCGCCACGGGGCCAGCCCCAGTTTTCCTTTTTTTTCATTACATCATGCTCTGCATAACTGTTTTGGTCAATGACAGACTGCATATACGACAGTGGTCCCATAAGATTAGTACCATATACCCTAGGTGTGTAGTAGGCTATACCATCTAGGTTTGTGTAAGTACAATCTATGATGTTCATACAACAAAATTGCCTAATGACACATTTCTCAGAACATATCCCCATCATTAATCGATGCATGACTATATAACCATCCTAATGGAAATGAAGTGGTACCTCATTATGGTTTTGATTTGCATTTCCCAGTGTCTAATGATGTTGAATATCTTTTCATCTGCTTGTTGGCCATTTGTATATCTTCTTTGGAGAAACGTCCATTCAAGTCCTTTGACCATTATTAATTGGATTGTTTAAGTTGTAAGAGTTATTCACATATTCTGGATACTAGATCCTACTTAGATATATGATTTACAAATATTTTTCTTCATTTTGTTAGTTTTATTTTCACTTTCTTGATAGTGTCCTTTGATGCACAAAAGTTTTTAATTTTGATGACATCTAATTTAGCTATTTTTTCTTTTGCTGTATGTGCTTTTGATGTCATAGCTAAAATCCATTGCCAAATTCAAAGTTATGAAGATTTACCCCTATTTTTCCATCTAAGAATTTTATAGTTTTACCTCTTAACGTTTAAGGCTTTGATCCATTTTGAGTTAATTTTTGTATATGGTGTGAAGTAAGGGTCCAACTTCATTTTTTTGCATGTAAGTATCCAGTTGTCCCAGCACTATTTGTTGAAGGGACTATTTTTCCCAGTAAATGGTCTTGGGACCCTTGCTGAAAATCAATTAACTATAGGTATATGTGTTAATTTCTGCACTTTCAATCCTACTCCATGAGTCTATGTGTCTATCCTTGTGCCAGTACCATACTGTTTTGATTACAGTAGCATTGTGGTTAGTTTTGAAAGTGGAACATGTGAGTCTTTCAACTTCATCCTTTTTTTCAAGATTACTTTGGCTATTTGGAATTCCTTGCAATCCTAGATGAATTTTAGGATCAGGATTTTTGATTTCTGCAAAAAGGGCCATTGGGTTTTACAGGGATTGCACTGAATCTGTAGATCACTTTGGGGAATACTGCCATCTTAACAATATTAAGACTTCCAATCCACAAACACAGGATGTCTTTCCATTTATTTAGGTCTTCTTTAATTTCTTTCAACAATGCTTTATAGTTTTCAGGGTACAGACTCTCACCTCCTTGGTTACATGTAGTCCTAAATATTTTATTATTTTTGATGTTATTGTAATTTGAATTGTTTTCTTAATTTCCTTCTCAGATTGTTTGTTGATAGTGTATAGAAATACAACCAATTGTGGTGTGTTTACCTTGCAAATTTTCTGAACTTGTTTATTAACTCTAGTAGGTTTTTTATAGACTCCTTACAATTTTCTAAGATCATTCCACATGCAAATAGTGATAATTCTTCAACTGTCCATCTTCCTTTCCAATTTAGATGTCTTTTATTTCTTTCCCTTGTCTAATTTCTCTGGCTAGAATTTCTAGCACAATGTTGAATAGAAGTGGTGAAAGTGGGCATCGTTATTTCATTCCTGTTGTTATAAAGAAAGCTTTCAGGCATTCACTTTTGAGTACGAGGTTAGCTGTGAGTTTTTCATAAAAGCCCTTTATTATGTTGAAGAAGTTACTTTCTATTCCTAGCTTGTTGATTGTTTTTATTATGAAAGGAAGTTGAATTCTGTCAAATTCTTTTTCTGCTTCAATGCAGGTGATCATGTGGGGTTTTTTCTCTTTCATTCCATTAGTATGGTGTATTACATTGATTGGTTTTCATATATTGAACCACCCTTGCATTCCTGGGATAAATCCTACTTGGTCATGGTATATTATCCTTTCAAATTATGCTGTTGAATTAGGTTTGCTAGTACTTTGTTGAGGATTTTTGCAGTTACTGCTGTAGATTGTACTGTGCCCCCCATTCTGAAATTTGTATGTTGAAGACCTAACCCCCATTTTGACTACATTTGGAGATAGGATGTTTAAGAGGTTATTAAGGTTAAATGAGGCCATAAGGGTTGAGTCTTAACTTGACAGAATTGGTGGCCTTATAAGAAGAGGAAGATCTCTCTCTTTCCCCCTACCCCCAGAGGAAAGGCCATATGAGGACTGCAGGGAGAAGGCGACCACTTGCAAGCCAGGAAGAAAGCCCTCGCCAGAAACCAACTCACTGGACCTGCATCTGGGCCTTCCAGCCTCCAGAACTGCAAGAAACAAATTGCTGTGGTTTAAGCTACCCAATCTGTAGTATTTTGTTTTGGCAGCCTAAGCAGATTAAAATGTCTGTTCATAAAGGATATTATCCGTTGTTTTGTTTTCTTGTGATGTCTTTGTCTGCCTTTGGTATCAGGGTAATGATGGTCTCATATAATAAGTTAGAGAAAGTTTTCTCCTCTTCTATTTTTTGGAGGAGTTTGAGCAGGATTGGTGTTAATTCTTCTTTAATTCTCTGGTAGAATTCACCAGGGAAATCATCTGTTCCTGGGCTTTTCTTTGTTGGGAGGCTTTTGATTACTGATTCAATCTCTTTCTCATTGTAGTTCTGTGCAGAGTTTCTATTTCTTGAATCAGTTTTGGAAAATTTGTGTATTGCTAAGAAGTTGTCCATTTTAACTAGGTAACCTAATTTGTTGGCATATAATTGTTCATAGTATCCTAATATAATCCTTTTTATTTCTGTAGGTCAGTAGTAATGCCCCCATTTTCAATTCTGATTTTAATAATATGTATTCTCTCTTCTTAGGAGTCTAGCTAAAGGTTTGTCAATTTTGCTAATGTTCTTAAAGAACAACCTTCTGGTTTTACTGGTTTTCTCTATTGTTCTTCTATTCTCCATTTTATCTCTGCTCTACTCTCTACGTCCTTCCTTCCTGTAGCTTCCTTCTTCCAGCTTTCCTTTCCCTCTACCTCCTTCTAGCTTCTAGTGTTTAGTTTTCTCTTCTTTTTCTATTTCTTATGGTAAAGTTAGGTTATTGGTTTTATATCTTTCTTCTTTTTTAAAAAATAGGCATTCATAGGTATAAATTTTCCTCTTCTCACTGCTTTTGCTGCATCTCATAAGCTTTGGTGTGTTGTTTTCATTCATGTCAAAGTATTTTCTAATTTCCCTTGCAATTTCTTCTTTGACCCATTGATTGTTTATGAGTGTTTTCCTTGGTTTCCTCATATTTGTGAATTTTCTGTTTTTTCTTCTGTAATTGAATTCTAATTTCATTCCATTGTGGTCAGAGAAGATATTTTGTATTATTTCAGTCTTTTTAAACTTATTGAGACTTGTTTTGTGGCCTAAGACATGGTCTACCCTGGAAAATGTTACCTGTGCACTTGTGAAGAATATGTATTCTGCTGTAGTTGGATGGAGTGTTCTGTATATATTTGTTAGATCTAGTTGATTTATAGTGTTGTTCAAGTCCTCTATTTACTTATTGCTCTTCTATCTAGTTCTGCTCATTTTTGACAGTGGTACTGAAGTCTCCCACTATTACTGTAGACTTGGTCTATTTCTTCCTTTAATTCTGTCAATTTTTGCTTCATATACTGTGGGACTCTGTTGCCAGGTACATGTATGTTTAAAACTGTTACATCTTCTTAATAGATTGACCCTCTTATCAATATATTATGTTCTTCTTTGTCTTTTATAACAATTTTTGACTTAAAGTCTATTTTGTCTGAGATTAGTACAGTCACTTCAGCTCTCTTTTGGTTACTATTTGCATGGAATGTCTTTCTCCATCTTTTCTGTGCACTTTTTCACGTCTTTGGGTCTAAAGTGAGTCACTTGTAGATAGCTTATAGTTGGATCCACTTTTTGTACATTCTTCTAATCTCTGTGTTGGGTTTTTTTGTTGTTTTGAGGAAGATTAGCCCTGAGCTAACATCTGCTGCCAATCCTCTTCTTTTTTCTGAGGAAGACCAGCCCTGAGCTAATATCCATGCCCATCTTCCTCTACTTTATATGTGGGACGCCTACCACAGAATGGCTTGCCAAGTGGTGCCATGTCTGCACCCAGGATCCGAACTGGCAAACCCTGGGCCACCAAAGTAGAACGTGCGAACTTTGCTGCACCAACGGGCTGGCCCCTAGTCTCTGTCTTTTAATTGAAGACTTCTATGTAACTTACATTTAAAGTAATTACTGATAAGGAAGGATTTACTTCTGAAATGTTGTGATTTTTCTATATGTCTTTTATCTATTTTGTTCATCAATTCCTACAACTTCTTTTATGTTTAATTGATTTTTATAGTGTACTGCTTTCTTTCTTTCTCATTTCCTTTTCTGTATATTATTTATTTTCTTCATGATTTTCTTGGGGATTACAATTCACATCTTAAACTGATAACAATCTAGATTGAGTTAATACCAATTTAGTTTCAATAGTGTCTAAAAACTCTGCTCCTATACAGCTCCATCTCTTCTCCTTTATGTTGTCATTGTCATAAATAACATCTTTATACATTGTGTGCCTATTCACATATATTTATAATTATTGTTTTATGCATTTGTCTTCAAAATCATATAGAAAAAAAGAAGTTACCAACCAAAAATAGAACAATGCTGGCTTTTATATTTACCCAGGTAGTTACCTTTGCCAGTGTTCTTTATTTCCTCATGTGGCTTTGAGTTACTGTTTGGCGTCCTTTCATTTCAGCTGAAGATCTCCCTACAAGCATTTTTTGTATGGCAGATCTACTAGTGAAAAACTCCATCAGGTTTTGTTTACCTGGAAATGTATTAATTTTGCCTTCAATTTTGAAGGATTGCTTTGCTGGCTATAGAATTCTTCTTTGACAGGTTTTTTTCCTTCAGTACTTTGAAGATATCATCTCTCCGCCTTCTTGCCTCCAGGGTTTCTGATGAGAAATCCACTATTAGTCTTAGTGAGGATTTACTTATTGACCAGAGACGATCAAGGAAAATACAAGACCACAAGATGGCAGTACTACATAACAAGCTTTATTGGGAAACATTTGGATAGAATTGCATGAGAGGGGAAGTCTCTCAGCAGGAGACCTTTCAGAGATAGTGGCACAGGGCTACCGCCCAAAAGGGGAAAAGGGCAGGGGAACTCCCAGGGGAGAGAGGAATTGGAGACCAACATGATGTCTAAGTGATGTTGCTCAGTGGAGTCTCCGGGTCAGAAAGCTCTAAAGAGTAGCAGAAGTTTGGGGTCTTTTATAGCCAAAGAGTTTGTCTTATCTATTGTTAGCAGATATGGGGTGCAATTTCATGGGATATGCAAAGCAGGCAGGGTCTATCTAAATGGCTAAACACCTGCATTGGGAACTATGTTTAAAACAGTGACTGTGTTAAGATTTGAGTTTCGTGCCAGTGGACTTTTAATGAGCAGTCCCAGCCTGCTGTGAAGATGTAAACAACATAGGTACAATATACAGGGGTCATCTTTCATCTTTAACCCATTTATATAGCAGGATCCTTTGTACCTAACTACTCACATCTCTTTTGCTACTTTCAACATTCTCTCAACAGATTTGTTCCTCATGATGGCAAGAGAGGCTCCTTTTGTCTCTCCTCTTCAGTCTACAGCAAGTAAAACATCCATAACCTAACAAAGACTACACTGCCCAACACACCAGGACACTGGAGAGAGCTACATATTGATACATATGATGCTGGGTGGATTGGAGCAAAAGAGGAGGCTAAATGAGGGAACAGGAGAGATGATACCCAGGATGCTGGACCCCAGCCATGGCTGAGTCAACTGCCTCCAGTCCCAGAGAAACCAGCAGGCAGCAGCAAAGGCAAGTGTGTGACTCTGGTCAGCCAGTCATGGCAGCACCTGCAGCCATGGGAAGTGAAGTAGCAGTAGAGATGGAACCCCTTGATCCTGGGTCCCAAGCCACAGCTCAGAGCCTGCAGAGATGGGCCCAGGACTCTAAGATCCCATCTACAGTAGTGCCTATAGCCACAAGGTAAAGGGCAATAGCAGAGGCAGTGCCCCACGAACCCAGCTCCCTCCTCAACCTCCCTCTATCCCAGCCTGGGCAGCTTCTGACCCAGGTGATCCTACATGCAGCAGAGGCATCAGCCATCCCTGTACCCCTAGCAGCAAAGCCAGTAACCACTGAAATGGCAAGAGCAAGACATCAGTGACCTCCAGAGGCACATGCAGTGATGACAAGAGTACTGGCAAACTCCAAATAGATGCAGTGGTTTAGCCAGTGGCAGCTCGGGTACAAGAAACCAAAAACTAGTGCTATAGCGCCACCTATGGGAAAAATAGAAGAAAGGTCTCTAATCTCCAACCAGTTGAAAACTTTGAATTAAAACAAAGCTATGCCTAAATAAGAAAACTGTTTCCTATGACAAATGCACCAGCAGAGGAAAAACTCAGCAAGTACCACAAAAGACCATGGTAATATGGCATCACAAAAAGAAAATATCAATTCTCCAAAAACCAAACATAAAATCATAGAAGACTGTGATCTAACTGGTGAGGAATTCAAAATAGCTGTTATGAAGAAACCCAAAGAGGTACAAGCAAACTTAGAAAGGCAGTTCAATGAGCTCAGGAATAAAATCAATGAGCAGAAGGAATACTGTACCAAAGAGACTGAAACTCAAAAAAAAAAAAAAAAAGAACCAAACAAAAATTCAGGAGAAATTCAGAAATTCTCCATTTATGAAGAACTCAATAAGTGAGATTTAAAACTGCCTTAGCTAGCATTGGAAACACAGCAGATCACCTGTAAGAGAGAATTAGTGAACTTGAAGACAGAAATGAAGAATGAGGCAGGTAGAAGAGGAAAGATAATGAAATTTTTTTTTAATGTACAAATTCTACAAAAACTATCTGACTCCATCAGAAAGGGAAACATTAGGATAATGGGTATCTCAGAAGGGGAAGAGAGAGAGAAGGGAACAGAGAGCTTATTTAAAGAAATAATAGCTGAGAACTTCCCAAATCTGGGGAAGGAATTGGCTATACAATCCATGAAGCTAATATCACACCCAGCTTTGTAATTCAAAAAGACCTTCTCCAAGACACATGATAATAAAACTAAAAAGTCAGGGGCCAGCCCTGTGGCCCGGTGGTTAAGTTTGGCAGACTCCACTTGAGTGGCCCAGGATCGCGGGTTTGGACCCCAGGTGCACACCTGCACCACTCGTCAGCCATGCTGTGGTGGCAACCCACATACAAAATAGAGGAAGATTGGCATGAATGTTAACTCAGGGCTAATCTTTCTCAACCAAAAAAACCAGGAAGATTGGCAACAGATGTTAGCTCAGGGAAAATCTTCTCCATCAAAAAACCCAAAGAACTGTAAAAAGTCAATGACAAGGGAAAAATATTAAATGAAGCCAGGAAAAAAACCCACAATAACCTACAAGAGAACTCCCTACACTATCAGCAGATTTCTCAGCAGGAATTCTAGAGGCTAGGAAAGAGCGGAATGATATAGTCAAAATATTGAAAGATAAAAACTGTCAGCCAAGAATACTCAATCCAGCAAAGTTATCGCTCAGTTATGAAGAAGAAATAAAAGCTTTCCTAGACAAAAAGAAAAAAAGTTGAGGAAGTTCATCACCACTAGGCCTGCCTTATAAGAAATGTTGAAAGGAGCTCTCATGCCCAAAATGAAAAGGCAAAGGTTAGAAAACCTTAAAAAAGGAGATAGATAGACAGACAGAATCAGAAAATTGCAGCTCTATATCAAAACAGATTAGTAAACATAATTATAATATACAGGTTAAAGGGAAAGGCAGCATTAAAAATAACTTTAACCACTTAAATTTGGTAACAAACTCACAAAACAAAAAGATAAGCTGTGACAACAAAAAACATCGAAGGGGAAGAAGAAAAGGACGGCACCTACATCAGCTAATGAAGATAAGATGCTATCAGCAGAAAAAGGACTATCTCATCTATGAAACCTTTTATACAAACCTCATGGCAACCACAACACAAAGGATCAGAGCACAGTCACAAAACATAAAAAAAGAAGAAACTGAGAAAAAAATGACATAAAACCACCAAACTAATGCCAGACAGAAACACAAGGGCACAGAAACAACAGGAATACAGAGCAACCAGAAAACAAAAGATAAAATGGCAGTTTTAAGTCCTCAAATATCAATAATCACCCTAAATGTAAATAGATTGAATGCACCAAGTAAATGGCACAGAGTGGCTGGCTGCATTAAAAAACAAAATCTATAATATGCTGCCTCCTGGAGACCATCTCAGCTCTACAGACAAACACAGGCTCAACAAGAAGAAATGGAAGATGATGTTCTAAGCAAAAGGCAACCAAAAGATATAAGTATGGTGTATCATTATATAATGATAAAGGGACAATAAATCAAGAATGCATAGCATTTATTAATATATATGCACCTAACCTAGGAGCACCAAACTATATAAAACGACTACTAACAGAACTAAAAGGATAAATTGAAAGCAACATAATAATAGTAGGGGATTTTAACACCCCACTTACATCAATGGATAGATCGTCCAGACAAAGTCAACAATGAAATATCAGCCTTAAATAAAACACTATACCAAACGGACTTAGATATATTCAGAAGATTCCATCCAAAACGCGCAGAATACACATTCTTCTCAAGTGCACATGGAAAATTCTCAAAGATAGACTGTATATTGGAAAACAAAACACAATCCCAATAAATTTAAAAATGGAAGTCATACCAAGCATCTTTTCTGACCACAATCGTATTAAACTAGAAATCAACTACAAGGGAAAAAACTGGGATAGTAGCAAATATGTGGAGACTGAACAACATGCTACTGAAGAATTACTGGATCAATGAAGAAATATAAAAATACCTGGAGACAAATAAAAATGAAAGAACAATATACCAAAATCAATGAGATGCAGCAAAAGAGGGAAGCTTAGCACTACAGGTCTACCACAAGAAACAAGAAAAATCTCAAATAACCTAACATTTCACATAAAAAGGAACAAGAAAGAGAAGAACAAATGAAGCCTAAAGTCAGTAGAAGGAAGAAAATAATAAAATTCAGACAGGAAATAAATGAAATAGAAACTAAAAAGACAATAGACAGGATGAATGAAACTGAGAATTGTTTCCTTGAAAAGATAAACAAAATTGAGAAGCCCTTAGCTGGACTAAGAAAAGAAGACAGACGGTTCAAATAAATAAAATCAGAAACAAAAGAGGAAAAATTACATTGGACACCACAGAAACACAAAGGATTGTAAGAGAATACTATGAAAAGCTACATACCAACAAATTGGATAATCTAGAAGAAATGGATAACTTCTTATAATCATACAACCTTCCAAAAATAGTCAAGAAGAAAGAGAGAATCTGAATGGACCAATCACCAGTAAAGAGATTGAAACACTAATCAAAAATCTCCCCCCCAAAAAAGTCCAATATCAGATGGCCTCCCCAGTGAATTCTACCAAGCATTCAAAAAATATTTAATACCTATGCTTTTCAAACTATTCCAAAAAATTGAAGAGGAGGGGATGCTTTCTAACTCATCTTACAAGGCCAACATTACCCTGATACAAACACCAGACAAGGATTACACAAAAAAAGAAAATTACAGGCCAATATCTCTGATGAACATAGATGAAAAAAATCCTCAACAGAATATTCGCAAATCAAATATCACAATACATAAAAATGATCATACCCCATGAGCAAATGGGATTTATTCCAGTGATGCAAGGATGGTTCACATCCAAAAATCAATCAAGGTGATACACCACATTAACAAAATGAAGACTAAAAATCACATGATCGTCTCAATAGATGCAGAGAAAGCATTTGACAAAATTCATCATTCATTTATGATAAAAACTCTCAATAAAATGGGTATAGAAGGGAAGTACCTTAAGATCACAACAACTATATATGAAAAAAACATAGCTAACGTCACACTCCATGATGAAAAACTAAAAGCTACCCCTCTAAGAAAAGGAATGAGACAAAGATACTTACTCTCACCACACCTACTCAACACAGTATTGGAAGTCCTAGACAGAGCATGTGGCAAGAAAAGAAATAAAGCTTATCCAAATTGGAAAGGAAGAAGTAAAACTATCACTATTTGCAGATGTCATAATTTTGAACATAGAAAATTCTGAAGAATTCACCAAAAACTATTAGAAATAATCAACAAAGGTAGTACAGTTGCAGGGTACAAAATAAACTTCAAAAATCAGTTGCGTTTCTATACACTAACAAGGAACTAGCAGAAACAGAAATCAAAAATACAATCCCATTTACAATCGCAACAAAAAGAATAAAATACCTAGGACAAAATTTAACCAAGGAGGTGAAAGACCTACACACTGAAAATTACAAGACACTGTTGAAAGAAATCGAAGAAGACACAAAGAAATGGAGAGATAGTCCATGCTTATGGATTAGAAGAATTAACTTAGCTCAAATGTCCACATTACCTAAAGCAATCTAAAGATTCAATCTGATCGCTATCAAAACCCCAATGACATTTTTCACAAAAATAGAACAAAGATGGGGCTGGCCCCGTGGCTGAGTGGTTAAGTTCGCGCGCTCCGCTGCAGGCGGCCCAGTGTTTCATTAGTTTGAATCCTGGGCGCGGACATGGCACTGCTCATCAGACCACGCTGAGGCAGCGTCCCACATGCCACAACTAGAATAACCCACAACGAAGAATACACAACTATGTACCGGGGGGCTTTGGCGAGAAAAAGGAAAAAATAAAATCTTTAAAAAAAAATAGAACAAAGTATCCTAAAATTTATAGGAAACAACACAAGACCTAGAACAGCCAAAGCAATCCTGAGAAAAAAAGAACAAAACTGGAAGTATCATACCTGATTTCAAAATATACTACCAAGCTATAGTAAGCAAAATGGCGTGGTACTGGCATAAAAAAGGACACACAGATCAATGGAACAGAATCAAGAGCCTAGAAATAAACCTACATATAGATGGATAGCTAATTTTCAACAAAGGAGCCAAGAACATACAGTGCAGAAAGGAAAATCTCTTCAATAAATGATGTTGGGAAAACTGGACAGCCACATGCAAAAAAAAAATGAAAGTAGACCATTATCTTACACCATATACGAAAATTCACTCAAAATGGAGTAAAGACTTGAATGTGAGACCTGAAACCATAAAACTCCTAGAAGAAAACGTAGGTAGTACGCTCTTTGACATTGGTCTTGGCAGTATCTTTTTGAATGTCATGTCTCCTCAGACAAGGGAAACAAAAGAAAAAATAAACAAACAGGACGACATCATACTGAAAAGCTTCTGCACAGCAGAGGAAACCATCAACAAAATGAAAAGACAACGTAACAACTGGAAGAAGATATTTGCAAATCATCTTTCTGATAAGGGGTTAATAAAAAACACATAAAGAACTCATACAACTCAACAACAACAACAAAAAAATCCAATTTAAAAATGAGCAGAGGATGGAAACAGATGTTTTTCCAAAGAAGATATATAGGTGACCAACAGGAACATGAAAAGATGTTCAACATCACTAATTATTAGGGAATTGAAAATCAAAACCACAAGGAGAGATCAACTCATGCCTGTCAGAATGGCTATTATCAAAAACACAAAAAAATAACAAGTGTTGGAGAGGACATGGAGAAAAGGGAACCCTCATACACTGCTGGTGGCAATGTAAACTGGTGCAGCCACTATAGAAAACTGTAGGGATATTCCTCAAAAAATTAAGCATAGAACTACCATATGATCCAGCTATTCAACTTTTGGGTATTTATCCAAAAAACACTAATTCAAAAAGATACATGCACCCCTATGTTCACTGAAGCATTATTCGCAATAGTCAAGACATAGATGTAACCCAAGTGCCCATCAACAGACGGATGGATAAAGAAAATGTGGTATATATATACAACAGAATACTACCTAGCTATCAAAAAAGACAAAATAATCCCATTTGCAACAACATGGGTGGACCTCGAGGGTATTACGTTAAGTGAAATAAGCGAGAGAGAAAAAGACAAACACCATTTGATTTCACTCATACGGGGAAGATAAACAAATGCATGTAGAAAGAGAAGAGATTAGTGGTTACCACAGCAAAAGGGGGTCGGGGGAGGGCAAAAGGTGTAAATGGGCACATTTGTGTGGTGAGGGATAAAAATTAAGCTATCAATGGTGAGCACGATTCAGTCTATACAGAAACTGATATATAATAATGGACACCTAATATTACACAATGTTATAAATCAATATGACCTCAATACAATAACTGAAAAAAAAACTAAGGAAATCTGAATAAAGTATGGACATTGGCTATTTTAAAAACTTGGTTAACATGGTAAATTATATTTTATCACAATAAAAAATACACAGTTAGTATCATATGCAATGGTTGAAAACTGAATGCTTTTGTCTTAAGATAAAACATGCCAGCTCTCACCACTTCTGTTCAATATTGTACTGGAGATTCTAGCTGGAGAAATTAAGCAGAAAAAAGAATAAAAGGAAACCAGGTTGGAAATAAAGAATTAAAACTATCTCTATTAGCAGATCGCGTGATCTTAAATATAGAAAATCCTAAGGAATCCACACACACACAAAATATTAGAACTAATAAATGAATTCAGCAAGCTGGTAGGATACAAGGACAATATAGAAAAACCAATTGTATTTCTACACACAAGCTACGATCATTTCAAAAACGAAATTTAGAAAACAATGCCATTTATAATAGCATCAAAGGAATAAAATATTTAGAAATAAATTTAACAAAATGTGCATGACTTATACACTGGAAACTAGAAAATAATAATTAAAAGAAAATTTAAAAGACCTAAATAAATGGAAAGACATCTCATGTTCATGGATTAGAATATTTAATATGTCAAGATGGCAGTACTCCCTTACAGATTCAACACAATCCCTGTAAAATCCTAGCTACATATTTTTTTTCTGAAGTTGACAAGCTAATATAAAAATTCATATGGAAATGCAAGGGACCTGGAATACTCAAAACAATCTTGAAAAACAACGAAAAAGTTTAGGAGTCACACTTCTCAATTTGAACCTTACCCCAAAGCTACAGTCATCATGATTCTATAGTACTGGCATAAGGATAGTTGTAGAGATAAATTTAATAGGAATACAATTAAGAGTCCAGAAATAAATCCTTACATTTCTGATCAAATGATTTTTGACAAGGGTGCCAGGACAATTCGAAAATGGTAAAGCATAGTCTTTTCAACAAATAGTGTTATACAGCTAGATATACACATATAAAAGAGTGAATTTGGATCCCTGCTTCATGTTACATACGAAAATTAATTCAAAATGGATCAAATGGATGTCAGTGAAAAGGAAGAGTATGGAATTTGAAGAGCCCATCTCTCCACTGAAAAAACAAAAAATGTCAGAATCAAATTTGTGAGAACTTTGGGAAATAGTCAAATGTTTACAGCAACCAAATGAATGCTGAATCAAGAAAAAGAAAACTGAAGCAGGCATTTAAGGAAATGTCTATCAAACTACTGACCACTAAGCAAAAGGAATGGAGACTTCAGACATTACATGCCAAAAACTACAGTCCTCAGAGAAAATAGCTTAGAAAAGCCATTAAATGAACAAGAAACTACAACCAAAGCAAGCAACAAGAAATGCCAAGGAGAAGGAAGATTCTGATTTACAGAGTTCAGATTATAATATGAAAATGTTCATTTTTCAACAAAAAATTATGAGACACAAAAGAAACAATAAAGTATGGCCCATTCAAAGGAAAAGAAGAAATTAACCGAAACTGTCTCTGAGGAGGCACAGACATTGGAATTATTAGAAAAAGACTTTAAATTGACTCTCTTAAATATGCACAAAGAGCTCAAAGACACCTTAGACAAGGAACTAAAGGAAATCAGGAGGATAATGTCTAAACAAATAAAGAATATTGAGAGAGAGATGGAAATTAGAAAAAAGAACAAAATAGGGGCTAGCCCAGTGGTGCAGTGGTTAAGTTTGTGCACTCTGCTTGGGCAGCCCAGGATTCACTGGTTCAGTTCCCAGGTGTGGACCTTCACACTGCTGGTCAAGCCATGCTGTGGCAGATGTCCCTCATATAAAGTAAAGAAAGATGAGTACAGATGTTAGCTCATGGCTAATTTTCCACACACACACACAAAGGAAACAAATAGAAATTTTGGAGCAGAAAAGTACAATAACAAATGAAAAATTCACTAGAGTTTCAATAGCACATTTGAACAGGAAGACAATCAATCATCTTGGAAGATGAATCTATTGAAATTTTGCATTCTGAAGAGTACAAAGGAAAAAGAGTGAAAGAATATAAGGAGAGCCTGAAAGACCTGTGGGACACAATCTAGTATACCAACATATGCATAATGGGAGTCCCAAAAGGAGAGGAGAGAGAGAAGTCATCTAGCCCTGGACTTTTGTTTTGGGGGAGGTTTTTGATTACTGTTTCAATTTCTTTATTTGTGATTGGTCTATTCAGATTCTCTACTTCTTGATTCGGTTTTGGCAGGTTGTATGAGTCAAAGAATTTATCTGCTTCTTCTAGATTGTCCAATTTGTTGGCATATAGTTTTCATAGTATTCTCTTATAATCCTTTGTATTTCTGTGGTATCCATTTTAATTTCTCCTCTTCCATTTCAAATTCTATTTATTTGAGCCTTCTCTCTTTTTCCCTTAATGAGTCTGGCTAAGGGTATGTCAATTTTGTTTATCTTCTCAAAGAACCAGCCCTTAGTTTGACTGATCCTTTCTACTGCTTTTTTTTTTTTTTTTTGGCAGGGGGGGTTCAATTTCAATTATTTCTGCTCTAATTTTTATTATTTCCCTCTTTTTTTCCAAAAGATTTTATTTTTTCTTTTCCTCCCTAAAGCCGCCCCCCCATACATAGTTGTGTATTTCTTTTTTTTTAGTTGTGGGTCCTTCTAGTTGTGGCATATGGGATGCCGCCTCAGCATGGCTTGATGAGCAGTGCCACGTCCGTGCCCAGGATTCGAACTGGTGAGACCCTGGGCCGCCAAAGCAGAGTGCATGAACTTAACCACTCGGCCACAGGGCCGGCCCCTTATTATTTCTCTCTTTCTATGGACTTTGGGCTTTGATTGTTCTACTTTTTATAGCTCTGTTAGATGCAGTTTAAGATTGCTTATTTGAGATTTTTGTTGTTTGTTAAAGTGGGCCTGTATTGCTATAAATTTTCTTCTTAGCACTGCTTTTGCTGCACCTCATATGAGTTGGCATTATGTATTTTCATTCTCATTTGTCTCCAGTTATTTATTTCTCCTTTAATTTCTTCAGTGACCCATCAGTTGTTCAGCAGCATGTTGTCTGGGCTCTGTATATTTGTCACTTTCCTAGCTTTTTTCTTGAAGATGATTTCTGGTTTCAGAGCATTATGGTCAGAAAAGATGCCAAAATATGGTCTATCTTTGAGAATGTTCCATGTGCACTTGAGAAGAATGTGTATTCTGCTGTTTTTGGATGGAGTGTTCTATAAATATCTGTTAAGTCCATCTGGTCTAGTTTTTCATTTAAATCCACTATTTCCTTGTTGACTTTCTGTCTGCATGATCTAATCATTGGTGTGAGTGGGGTATTAAGGTCCCCTACTATTATTGTGTTGTTGTTAATATCTCCTTTTACATTTATTAGTAGCTGTTTTATGTACTTTGGTTCCCTGTGTTGGATGAATATATATTTATAAGTGTTATGTCCTCTTGGTGGAGGGCCCCTTTTATCCTTATACTCTGCTCTTCTTTGTCTCTCATTGCCTTTCTCATTTTGAAGTCTACTTTGTCTGATATAAATATGACAACATCTGCTTTATTTTGTTTACCATTAGCTTGGAGTATCATCTTCCACCCCCTCACTCATTCTTGAGAGCTGAGATATGTTTCCTGGAGGCAGCATATTGTTGGGTCTTGCTTTTTAATCCATCTGGCCACTCTGTGTCTTTTGATTGGAGAATTCAATCTATTTACATTTATAGTAATTATTGATATTTGAGGGCTTAATGCTGCCATTTTATCACTTGTTTTCTCATCTTTCTAGTCTGTGTATTTCAGACTGCCAATTTAGTTTGGTAGTTCTCTATGATGGTTTTCTCAGTTTTCTCTTTATTTATCATTTGTGTCTTTGTTCTGGTTTTTTTTTTTTTTTTTTTTTTTGGTGGTTACTGTGAGATTTGCATTAAAAATCTCGTAGATGAGATAGTTCATTTTCTGGATAGCCTGTTATTTCCTTAGTCTAAGGAGGTTCCACCTCTTTCCCCTTCCCCTTGTTATTTTTGTCATAACTTATTCCATTTTTTGTTGTTTGTGGTTAAAATGATGATATTGTAGTTACTTTTGATGTTTTCCTTCCCTTTAATAATTGTTTGCTAACCTGTTCTGATAGAGAGCTGCAATTTTCTGATTTTTGTCTGCCTATTTTCTCCTTGCTCAAGGTTTTGTAAACTCTTTTTTTCAGGTACAAGGGCCTTCTTGATCATTTCTTGTAGGGAGGTCTTGTGGCAATGAACTCCCTCAGTTTTGTTTATCTGGGAAAGTTTTTATTTCTCCATAATATCTGAAAGATAATTGTGCTGGATAGAGTGTTCTTGGCTGAAAGGTTTTGTCTTTCATAACTTTGAATATATGGTTCCACTCTCTCCTATCCTGTAAGGTTTCTGCTGAGAAATCTGCTGCAAGCCTGATAGCGGTTCTTTTGTAAGTTATTTTCTTCTGCTTTGCTGCCCTTAATATTTTTTTCTTTGTCATGGACTTTTGCCAGTTTTATTAATATATGCCTTCAAGACGGTCCTTGTACTTCTCCAAGGTCCTTTTAGGTTCTTTCACGTTTAAATCCAGCTCCTTCCTCAGGTTTTGGAAGTTCTCAGCTATTATTTCTTTGAACAAGTGCTCTGCTCCTTTCTCTCTCTCTTCTCCCTCTTGAATACCAAGAATCCTTATGTTGCAGTTTCTAATTGAGTCGGATATTTCTCAGAGACTGCATTTCTTTTTAGTCTTAGTTCTCTCTCTCCTCCATTTGAAGCATTTCTACATATCTGTCCTCCAACCTTCTAATTCTGTCCTCCATAACATCAGCTCTGGTATTCAAGGGCTCCAAAGTTTTCCTTTTTTAATCTCATTCATTGTTTTTCATCTCTAACTTTTCTGATTGAATTTTCTTTACTGTTTCAACCTCTTTTGGGATGAATTCCCTCTGTTCATTAATTTTGTTCCTGATTTCATTGAACAGCCTTCCCAAATTTTCTTTTAACTTGTCAAGTTTTAGAATAGCTATTTTGAACTCTTTGTCATTTAGATCATAAACCTCTGTGTCTTCAGGATCGATTTCTGCATGCTTGTCATTTTCCTTCTGGTCTGGGTATTAAAATACCATTTCTTACTATTTGATAGGGTGTATTTATGCCTTCAAATAGTGGAAGTATCTGGTTGCAGGTTTCACCTGCAGCCACTGGGGGTGGGGGGGTAGCTGTGTTTTCTGAGCCTGCCATGATCCTTGGTGTCTGTGCCTGTCCTTTGAAATCTATGCCAACAGGGCCCATCTTTGATTGCCTGCTCACAGCTGCTGCTTTTCTAAGATCTATATGGGCACTTTGGCAGCGGTCCCTTGCTCTGGTCAATGGCCAAGCTGCTGTTCTAGGCTGGGGGAAGGGTGCTTTGTTTTGCGTGTGGAATCCCAGGGGTGTTCTTGCTCTGCCCTCGCTATCTGCTCTCCTGGGGTGCTGGCTTGTTGAAGACATTCTTGCAATTCCTTGGCCTTCTCTGTGTGGGGCTCTCTCACGGGTGGGAGGCAGCTTGGAGAGCAAAGGTGTTCGTGCAGAGAGTTGCCCCTCCTCCCTCTCCTCGGAGAGCTGCACACAGTCCCATGCCTAGATCACTGCCAGAGAGAGAAAGGAGATCTCTTTACCTCCTTCCACTTCATCCTGGTGGTCCACCACCTCCACCTTCAGATGCATGACTGTGCATCTCTCAGATGTCTATTGTGTTGTGTGAATGTCCATTGTTGGTTTGTTAACATCCTTTTTTGTTCTATCTTAGGTGGAGGAGTTTAAGGGAAGAGCCCACTCTGCTATGATGCTGATGTCACTCCCCCTTTTTTCCTTTTTAATATGTTTTTACAACTATAAATTTCCCTCTAAGCACCGCTTTAGCTCCATCCTATAAGTTTCAGTATGTTGTGTTTTCATTTTCACTTGTCTCTGATTTCCCTGTGACTTCTTCTTTGACTCATTAGTTAAGACTGTGCTGTTTGATTTCCACATATTTATTGATTTCTAATTTCATTCCATTACAGTCAGAGAATAAACCTTGTATGATTTCAATCCTTTTAAATTAATTGAGGCTTGCTCTGTGGCCTAACAAATGGTCTATTCTGGAAAATTTTCTACGTGTGTCTGAAAATAATATGTGTTTTGTATTATTCAGTGAAATATTCCATAAATATGTGTTGGGTGTAGGTGGTTTATAGTATTATTCAAATCTTTTATTTCCTTTTTGATCATCTGCCTAAGTGTTCTATTCATTACTGAAAGTTAGATATTGAACTGTTCAACTATTATTGTTGAGTTGTCTATTTCTCCTTTCAATTATTTCCACCTTTTCTTCATGTATTTTGAGTTCAATTGTTTCGTTTCATTTATTTCTATCTGTTGCTAGGTAGACATACATCAATAACTGTTACAGCTTCCTGGTTCTTTACCCTATTAGCATTATAAAATGTCATTCTTTGTTTCTAACGAAAATTATTGTTTTAAATTCTATTTTATCTGATCTTAGAGTAGCCATCCCAGCTCTCTTTCAGTTACTATTTAAATGGCATATTATTCCCAGCCTTTTATGTTCAACTTGTGTCTTTGAATCTAACATGCATTTCTTGTAGACAGCATACTGTTTGATCACCTTTTTCATCCATTATGGCAATCTTTGCCTTTTTATTGGAATGTTTAGCCCATTTACACTCCAGGTAATTAATGATAAAGTAGGATTTATGTCGTCTGTTTTGCTATTTGTTTTCTACATGTTTTATGTCTTTTTG
Organism: Equus quagga; assembly: GCF_021613505.1. NCBI lineage: Eukaryota > Metazoa > Chordata > Mammalia > Perissodactyla > Equidae > Equus > Equus quagga. Next base: position 62,626,660 of record NC_060278.1, read on the forward strand.
GTTCTTCTATTCCTCCACAACCACTTTTTCTATGTTAAATATTTTCTAGTGTATCATTTTAACTCCCTTGCTGTTTCTTTTATTACATTTTCTGGTGATTTCTTAATGGCTCCCCTGCGGATTACAATTAACGTATTAATTTAAAATATCTAGTTCTGACAAATGTTAATTACTTTTAATAGTATAGAAAAACTTTGCTTGAATGTTGCTATGTTCCCTTCCCCTCTTTTACTTTTTATTGTCATACAAATTACATCTTTATACATTATAAGCCCATCAACACAGTTTTATAATTATTGCTTTATACAATTGTCTTTTAAATCACATCTGAAAGGAAAAGACTTCTAAACAAAAATAGAAGATACTCTCTTTTCTGTTTTTCTGTTTTTTTGTGAGGAACACGCTCCCTGAACTAGCATCTGTGCCAACTTTCCTCTATTTTTTATATGTGGGATGCCACCACAGCATGGCTTCATGAGCCATGTGTAGGTCCACACCCAGGATCCAAACCCATGAACACTGGGCCACTGAAGCAGAGCGTGTGAACTTGACAACTACACCACCAGGCCAATCCCAGGATACTCTCTTTTATATTTACCTACATAGTTATCTTTTCATTCCTTGCTTTTTCATGTGAATTCAAGTTACTGTCTAGTATCCTTGCCTTTCAAACTGAAGGAGTTCTTTTAGCATTTCTTGTAGGGTAGGTCCTCTAGTGGCAAACTCCCTCAGGTTTTATCTGGAAATGTCTTAATTTCTCTTCCATTTTTGGACGGAGTTTTTGTTGGATATAGAATTTGTGGGGCTTTTCTTTTCACACTTTGGATATGTCGTTTCACTGTCTTCTGCTCGTCATGGTTTCTGATGAGAAATAAGCTGTATAATGAGATTATATGGAGAATCCTTTACAGGTAATGGGTCACTTTTCTCTTACTGCTTTCAATATTTTGTCTTTGTCTCTGGCTTTTAACAGTCTGATATGACACGTCTTAGTGTGGATCTCTTTGAGCTGATCCTAGTTAAAATTCTTTGAGTTTCTGAAATACTCAGATTAATGTTTTTCTTCAAATTTGGGAAAACGTTGTCCATTGTTCCTTCAAATCTTCTTTGTGCCCCTTTTTCTCCTTTCTTTCTGGGACTCCCATTGTGTATGTTTGTATGCTTGATAGTGTCCCACAGGTCTCTTAGCCTCTGTTCATTTGTCTTTATTCCTCAGACAGGATAATCTCAATTGACCTATCTTCAAATTTTCTGTTTCTTGATTCCATTAATTCAAATCTGCTATTGAGCCCCTCTAGTAATTTTTTGTTTCAGTATTGTTCTTTTCCAACTCTAGAATTTCTATTTGGTTGTTTTTCTTTTTTATTCTCTTTCTCAGTATTCTCTATTTGGTGAAACATCATTCTCATACCTTCCTTTAATTCTTCAGGCATATTTTCATTTAGTTCTTTGAACATATTTACAGTTCATACATAAACATATTTACAGAACATATTTACAGCTGGTTTAAAGTATTTGCCTAGAAGTCTAATATCTGGGCATCCTCAGGAATAATTTCTATCGACTGCTCTTCTTCCTGTGAATGGTCACGTTTTCAGGACTTGCTGTTCCTTGTTTGTTTATTGACTTGTCTGTACCTTTTCATTGATGTCTATTTCCCCTTCTATGTGCAACTTCTTATGTCACTACTCAGAGGGCACAGTGTTTGACATTTGTACAGTCACCCTGACCCCTTCCCCTTCTGGGGATGACAGAACTGGGCTTAACTGGGCTCTGTCTCTTTCCCTGAAGAAAGGACTGTCTCCTTTTATGTTTCTAGATCTGCCTACTGGTATCATATCCAGATTTAGCCTCAACTACTTGCTACCTGATGGTTCCATTGTTTTTGACAACATCTTGCTCTACAGGTTGGATCCAATTAAATTTGGAGCCCGTTTAAGGACTAGTCTTTGAAATCAGTTTTTGAGACTTGCTCTGACCCCACTACAGCTCTTGTTAACTGCCTCTTTCCCTGATTCTGTAAAAGTATAGCTAGCTTACCATTTCTCTTGCTGCTATTGCTGACCACCAAAATCCCCATTATTTTTGACAGTGTGATTAGCCTTGAAATTCTCCATTCTCTGTTCCACATAAACTCAGTCCCCTTGAGGAGAGCTACAGAGCCGTTTGTCATTCTGATAACCTTCCTCTCTCCTTTACAGAACCACTGCTCTTTTTCTGGAGGAAGGGACAGTGTTTCTCTTTTCTCAGAATGATACTCCTGCTTACTAGCATGGCACTAACCAGGGATGTACCCCTGGTCTCCTCAGGTCACCTCTTCTGGTATGGAGCTTCCATATTATGAATGAGCTGGGGTGAGGGCAATCAGGACCCATTATTCTTGGCATTCCAATAGAGAGTGAGTGCTCATAGGCAGAGAAAGGGAGCCACGGACCTCTTGGCCACAATTGTCTGGAATAGTGCTTCTGCAAAATGGAGCTGGGTGAGATGAGAGATGCCATCGGTCTTCCCCTTCTAGGACTAATCTGTAGCCCAAGATTGGGAGCTGAGGGAAGAAGGAGTCCATCTTCTCAATTGCATTCATCTGAAGTAGAGCTTTAGGGAGGGAGAGAGGGCAGATCGTGGCTCAATGCCACAGGCTCTCACTGTTCTCACCAAGATTTAGTGCCATTTCTTGAATAGATGTTTTCCATTTGCTGTATGCCCTTAGGAAAATTTTCATAGACTTTAAATGGCTGTCTCTTTTTTAAAATTTTTACCATTTTGGTTGTTTTGCTTGGGAGAGGGTCTGAAGAGCTCTTCACACCACAATTCCAGAGGTACTCCTCCTGTGTACGCTGAGTTTGGGGATGGTTTGTTACATACTACTGTAGTAATAGCTAACCAGTACAATACGCCTATTCCGCCTATAAACGTAACATTTGTTGTTTACACTGTGCTACCCATGGAGTAGATATTATTTTTACTTTCCATTTCACACATGATAAAATTGAAGCTCAGAGAAGTCTAGCTTCATCTCACCATCACAGAGCTAGTAAATTGCAGAGGTGGGACCTGAACCCAGAGCCCATTTAAATACCACATCACATTAAGAGAGCCTGTTGTTCACATGTTAGTGTGTGTGTGTTGATATTTACTTCAAGGGGGAGAGCCAGATGTTTCCTGAATTTTAAGTATTTCTTTAAATAGACTAATCAGAGTAAAGTAGTTAAGATATATCAATTATAATAATTAATTCTCTGTATTTAATATATTCTCTGTATTTAATATAGAAATGAGAGTCTTCCAAACTTACCTAACAAAATATATGTATATCAGAGCATAATCTCTCACTCTTATCAGATTTGAAGGGAAAATGAAGTCTGCAGGAAATTTTCCTTAGCTCTCTCTTCTTAACTAAGGATGCAATGCTCAAGGAAGAACACCCGTAACTCCTTGTGGGGAGGAGGAGGGAGTGGACTAGATTATCTCAGAACTCCCTTTCTGAAAACCCTAAGATTCTATTAACCAGGTTGCCAGTACCCTCACCCATAGCCCTCGGACCCTACCTTTCCAGCATTGAGTACAGTCAACTCCAACTGCCAGTATCTGATCTCTGCACCTGAGGGCTCTTTCCAGAGCTTGCATGTACAGCAGGCCCGGCATGCAGGGGAATTAACACTCAACCAATACCTGACAGGGGCTGATGAATAGACACCCCAGTTCCCTCCTGCCTCAGGCTCTGCTTCTGGGGGAACCCAAACTAAGACAGCATGAATCTGGAAGTATAGCTATGGAGCAGAAGAAACTTGAATGAGTGAAACTTGGAGCTGTGCCAGGCATAGGAAAGGAGCTCATGGCCAAGTATGTGCCCACCATGAGCACACAGTGGGGTCAGCAGTGGGGGAGCAAGGAAGCAGATGACTAACAGCCTTTCAAGGGTCAGAAAGGGCTGCGGGGGAAGACAGGTCAAAAGAATTAGAGGGAAAAACAAGGAATCAGGAGTAGGTCTGCTCAGACAAAGCCTCAGGGCCTGGGAGTCTACAGCCCTTGGTGAGCTTGGACACTAATAAACAGACTTATTTGTGAAGCAGGCCTGTAGCTCTTGTTAACGTGGCATTACAAAATATAAATCAATTCTTTTTTGTTCATGACAATGATGGCAACTTCTTCACCATGCTTCTACAATGCAAGTCATGAATGTAGCCAAGAAGCTCAAGATTTAGGGCTCGTCATGACCTCTCAACAGCTACAAGGAACTTTCCCTCAGAATAGGGAATTGGAGTGGTGGTAACTTCAAGCCAGTCCAGCCCTGACACTCCAGAGGAGGGCCAGGTCAGCACAAACCACACCTCAAACCATCCTTAACAAAATTATCCATGGAATAACGCTGGAATCCAGGGAGACACATGCTTCAAGCTAGACACATTGATAAAGGGACTCTCGGATTAGCCTACTACACTTCACCTTTCTGTCCATCAAATATTACCCATCCTCCAAGTGTTCTCCACATGCCGAGCTCATCAAATCTCCCAACCAAAAGCTTGCTCCAGTGGGGCAGCTAAGAGTGCGTGCTCTGGAGCCACAATGGCTGGGTTAAGATCCTGGCTTACGAGTATGACTTCAGGCAAGTTATTTATGTCTTTATGCCTCAGTTTCCTCATCTGTAATTCTCAGGAATTAATTTAAAGAGTGTGTGTATAAAAGTGAAGAAACCTAGCACATACTATCTCAACCAAGTGAATAAAGTTAGTATCACCAATAACAATACACCATGGGCTCCTGACATATGCACCAAATGAATACAACATCACTTCTGTGGTATTATACATAACCTGAATTGAATCATGAGAAAGCATCAGACAAACCCAAATTGAGAGATATTCTACAAAGTAACTGGCTCACACTCTTTAAAAATGACAAGGCTGTGAAATACAAAGAAAGTCTGAGGAACCGTTCTAGACTGGAAAAGACTGACAGAGACAACAAAATGCAATATAGGATCCAGGATTGTATCCTGGACCAGAAAGGAAGAAAAGTAAAGGAAATAATTGTTTTGTTTTGTTTTGTCTTTTCTATAAAAGACACTCTTGGTACAACTGGTGAAACTTGGTACATATGGGTTCCATGGTAGTACTGTATTAGTGTTGTTTCTGACTTTGATGAGTGCACTGTGCCTATGTAGGAGAGTGTCTGAGTAAGAAGACCAATTACAGCTATTAAACTAAGCCATTAGAGTCTTCTCCACAGTCTATAATACATAGTTTTGTTGCTTAACTCTTTAGCAGACGTTTGATCTTTGACGGCATTACATATTTGTAATACTCATAAGGTCTAACATATTGGCATACAAATTTGTTTATCCAACAGACATTGAATTAGATCTGAATTTGCCAGCCACTGTGCCAAGCACAGGAATGCAAAGACACGAGTCCCAGGTTCAGGCCCTCAAGTTGTGTCTATTCTAGAGGGAGAGGCTGCAGTATGCCTTAAAGGGAAGAGCAAGGGGTGGTGGTGTGTACTGATTGGCAAGATGAGAAGAAAAGGAATTGAAAGGAGGGAAAGAAACCTGTGCTAAATAAAGATAGAAATGACAGGAAGAAATGGCAAGACCTAAAAGGCCCTGTTTAAAATTACTTTTTGTGCGTTTTGTATGAGATGAGGTTGGGCTTGCCTGTAAAGATGAGAAGATAAGAGGTGGCAGATGTTCAAGGATAGTCAGTGTATCATCATTTGTAATAACAAAAGACTGGAAATATGTGGCTAAATAAGTCACATCTGTACATCAGAATATATGCAGCCATTAAAAAGAGTTGAACTTCTCTGTAAAACACAGTCGTGGTTAGTTGCAGGGGGTTGTGACCAGAAGCGGGGAGGAAGGGCTTTATGGGAACTGGACATAGTCTACATCACAAGGGATTGGTGATGACACAGGTGTGAACATCTGCAAAAACTCATCACAACCCACACTTAAGATCTGTGCACTTTACCATATGTAAGTTATAGCTCAATTTTTAAAAAGCTTTAAAAAATTATTCTCTTTGTAAGGAATTATTTCCAGGGTATGTTGTTAAATTAAAAATGCATATATAACAATGTGTATTGAATGCAATCTTTGACGGGGGAAGGGATTTCAATAAAGGAAATAAATACAGCTCTATTCTTACCTATATCTAGAGCTTCACTAGAAAGAAATGGGAGAAATGGGTAAGGCATTGCTGCCAGAAGAGAAGAGAACTGGATGGCCATGGGCCTGGGGCAGGGAGCAGATGTGTGAAAAGGAGTCAATGAATCTTTCAAAGAGAGAGGAAATGTAAAGCATGGAGAAAGTAAAGCACGTTATTTTAACAACACAGATTATATTTGTTGTATGGGTTTAAGTCATTTGAAGCTAACAGTTCTGAGGGATGAGGCACATGCAAATGCACGACCTGGGAATGCCAGGCAGGGAGTCTGGATCGGGGACCGCTTTAAAATTGCATTTTTCTCAATAAACTAAACACAATTGAGTCCCTTGTCAGATCCTATAGCTCAACTTTTTAACAGATTTTAAACTCAACCAAGTACTCATTAATTTATTAAAATTGGGTAGGCCTTTACCTACACACATATGCAGACACGCATGACCACAAGAGCTCCAGATACCTGTTATGCAGAGAAAAACTATGTGAAATTGAAATGCACTTTTTGGAAAGACCCCACCCCCACCCAACCCTGGGGCCGCCATTGTCTGTATTATACTGCCACCTAGTGTCCCCTAAACAGACTGACACCAAACATTCTCCGAAATGTGAACCGAGAAATAACAGAATAAAAACGGTTGAGGATGAGCCATTTTATTATGATTGAAAAATAATTTAGTCTATACATATGCACAGATGTTTGTGTATATATAAAACACCTCTGGAGAATACAAACAAGCTGTTAACAGTAGTTGCCCCCAGGAAGGAGAAGTGGGTGGTTCGGAAAACTATCAGTGTATATTATTTTGTATCTTTTAAATTTTCAGCCATAACAATGTATTCCTAATTGAAAAAATTAAGTAAATTTTAAAAAGAAAAAAATTGGCTTATTAAATTTTGCTGCTATGTTGACTAGGAGGTCATCTTTTCTTCATTCATTGATTCATGTACTTAACACTCACTCGCTGAATGCTTCCTATGTGCTGGGCACTCTCTGGAGGAACAGGGTGAAGAAAACAGACACACTCCTGCCCTTCCAGAGTTCAGCCTCTCTGGAGAGGATGGCCTTGGCCAGCACACGTTGAAGGTAAGCTTGGGTCCTAGGATGCGTGACTGTGGAGCAGAGCCAGCCTTGGGTCAATAAGATGGGGCGCAATCATCCTCCATTTGATTCAAACCCATGGTGGGGTCTCATCTCAGTGCTTTAGCTTTATCTTAATTAACATGACACTTCATAAGGATCATCTAATGGGTATTTTATTCACCTAAGAGCTGAAACACACATTCTACTCAAATACGCATGGTAAATTTACAAAAAGTAGCCACAAACAGGGCTACAAAGCTAGTCTCAACAAATTTCAAAGAATGGATATTACAGAGATTACATTCCTAGACCACAATGCAATCAAGTGAGAATTTGCTAAGTAAAAGGTTAATTTAAAAAATTAACTCAAAACTTTAAAAACATATTTCTAAATAACTCATGGGATGGAGAAACATTACAATAATCAAATTTGGAAAGTGTTTAAAACTGAAAATTATAAAATGACAATATAGCAAAACTTGTGGGATAGAGATAAAGTGGTACTTAGAAGGAAATTTAAAGCTTTAAATGCATTTATTAGAAAAGAGTCTGAAAATTAACAAGACAATTAATTAGAAAAAGAAAAAACAGAATACACTCAAAGTAGAAAGAAAGAAAAAATAAAGATAACAGAAATTTAAGGGGCCAGCCCCGTGGCTGAATGATTAAGTTCGTGTACTCCACTTCAGTGGCCCAGTGTCCACTGGTTAGGATCCTGGGCACGGACCTACACACTGCTCATGCGGCCATGCTGTGGTGGCATCCCACACAGAAGAACTAGAATGACTAACACCTAAGATACACAACTATGCACTGAGGTTTTGGGGAGAAAATAAAAAGGAAGATTGGCAACAGATGTTAGTTCGGGGCCAATCTTCCTCAGCAAAAAAAAAAGCATATGAGGAAAAAAGAGATAAAATTTTTCCTTTTTTTTTTAAAGACTGGCACCTGAGCTAACAACTGTTGCCAATCTTCTTTTTTCTTTTCCTGGTTTTTCTCCCCAAAGTCCCTCAGTACACAGCTGTGTATTTTTAGCTGTGAGTCCTTCCAGTTGTGGCATGTGGGATGCCACCTCAACATGGCCCGAGGAGCGGCACCATGTCTGTGCCAAGGATCCGAACCGGTGAAACCCTGGGCCGCTGAAGCGGAGCGCACAAACTTAACCACTCGGCCACGGGGCCGGCCCCCCAAATTTTTTTTATAAAAGAGAGGGGCCAGCCCCCCAATTTCTTTTTAAAGAGAGGGGTCAGCCCCCCAATTTTTTTTGACAAAAAGAGAGGAGCCGGCTCCGTGGCCAAGTGGTTGAGTTCATGCCCTCCGCTTCAGCAGCCCAGGGTTTCACTGGTGAGAATCCTGGGCGCAGACATGGCACCACTCTTCGGGCCATGCTGAGGCGGCATCCTGCATACCACAACTGGAGGGACCTACAACTAAAAATACACAACTATGTACCGGGGGGCTTTCGGGAGAAAAGGGAAAAATAATATCTTTAAAAAAAAGAGAGAGAGAAACTTACAAATACAGAAAGATATAACGGAAAATTCAAACCTCACACAAACACTTTTGGAAGATTTAAAAACAGAATCTCCAACTTTTTTTGTAAGGCTGATATAACCTTGATAGTATATCCAAACAGGTACAGTATAAGGAAGAAAATTAGAAGCTAATCTCTCTCATGAACACGGAAACAAACAGCCTAAACACAATGGCAGCAAATCAAATCCAGACACATATTAAAAAAGTGCTTTCTGTTGGGAATCAGAAATTATTCAACATTAGAATTTAATTTACCACATTTACAAATTAATGGAGAAAACCCATATGATAGTCTCAATAGATAAATAAAATGCACAAAATAAAATTAAACATCCATTAATGATTTTTTAAAACTCAAACTATAAAGAGAGGAAAATTTTCTGAATCTGATAAAGCGCACCTTCATATTTAATAGTAAAATGTTAAGGGCCTCCATGGACGGGAGGACAGCAAATAAACAGCTACTCACGGCATTAAGCAGGACAGTCATCCACACCAGCCTGTGTCTACTCTGAATGTTAACCAATCACACAGAACATTACTTACCCTTGTTATAGCTGCACTTACCACAACTCGACTGACACTATGGTGCAGGTGGCCTCTGCTGACCATCCGTCAGGAAGCCAAAAGAGATCTTGGAACTGCCAACAAAGCAGGCAGGAATAATGAAAGCCAACCTCCCTCAGGCAAGGGTAAGACTTTCCTCACATCTTTCATGTGTAAACTAGATTGTGGAAAATGGAAGACTAGCCATGAGCGCAGAGAGTCTGGCTTTTCTGGGGAGCAAACGAGGAAGAATTTGAACTACAAGACAATTATTTGTGGTGAAAGACTTCAGAGAATCAGAGGAAGAAATGAGATGAAGGAGGTGACTAAGTTATTTTATTTAGTATTATTATCAAAATGACCTATGAACAAGGGATGTCTTAGGTCAAATTTTCCCCCAAAAGAAACCCTGAGAAAGGATTTCAGTGCAAGTAGTTTATTTGGGAGATGACTCCAGGAAACACCAGTAGAGTGGGGAAGTGAGACAGGGAAAGGAAGAAAGCCAATATGGGTTACCGCTCTGGGCAACTGGGGCTCTATTCCACTGCAGAACATGCCAAGAGTTGTCCCATTTGAGGGCCAAGGGAGAGAGGGGCAAGGCATGTAGGGTCTTCACATCTGTCACCAGCTGAGGGCTGCTCCCAGGAGCATTACGTCCCTGGCACATCCAGTTTGGGGCATGCTCGGGCCAAAAGAAATCCACCATGGGGAGAATCACGGGTGCTTGCAGTGGCACAGATGTGGTCAGGGAGGGCGCAGGCACCATCTGCTGCCAGGGCACTGTGGAGTCCATGTTATACTGCTTCACGTAACATACAGATCTGCAGCTGTCCTCCTAGACTGGTGTCGCATAGACAGGCAAATCTGAGCAGACACCTGCACAAAATAGTGGGCTTCCTCCACTCTGTCCTTAGTCACAAGTGGGTACACTGAGGCAACTAAGTAACTCATCTGCCTCTTCTAAAACCTTCTCATCCCCCAAAAGCAAGGCCAAGCACTCCTGCCTGCTGTCAGAGCACTTGTGTATCTGTCCTGCTACAGCCCATATGTCAGACACCTGTTCCACCTCCTGTATTCCAGGGTAGGTGCCCATCGGCTTCCATCATCCTCCACCTGCAGGCCTGAGCTGCTGCCTCTGGCTGACTAGTGAAAATTGCAGAAGCGCTGTAATTAATCCACCCACTTCTTCACCAAATATTTATTGAATATTGTCTTAGTTCGGGCTTCCCCAAAGGCAGTCTTGAGACAGGGGCTTAGATGCAAGTAGTTTATTTGGGAGACGGGGCTGAGGAAGCAGGGAAAGCCAACCCAAGGGGCTGGTATGACAGAGCCGGTTACCACTGTGGGCAACTGAAGCTCAGTCCTGCTCCTGTGAAGCATGGAAGGCTGAGGTATTCCTCCTTAGTTCATTAAGGGTTAACTGCCCTGAACTTCCCAGCTAGGCCTGCTCCCTGGCTTCCAGAGAAAGCTCTAAGGTGAGCCCAAAAGGGGACAGCAAAGAGCTGCTCAAGGTGGCAGCACTCCACTTGTGGGAACTTTCCACCACCACGGGAGAGCTGAAGTCTGACGTGGGATGAGGGGATACCGGCACAACAGTGTCTGCTACGGGCACCTACCATGTGCCAGACAGAGCACTAGGTGCTGGGCAGCTAACAATCTTCAGAACAAACTGTTTCCCTGCTTTCACGGAGCTTGCCTTTCAGTAGTGGAATAAAGAATATACCAACATACAAATCAATAGATAACGATGGGTGTGATAAGTGCCATAAGCGAAGTGAACAACAGAAAGGGTGAAAAAATATCTAGACCACTGTAGATAAAATTGTTTGAAGTGGTAACCTTTGAGCTGAGTCTTAAAGGATGAGAAAGAATCTATGTCTCAGTCTGTTTGGGCTGCTATAACAAAAATACCATAAACTAGGTGGCTTATAAAAAACAACCACTTATTTCTCACAGTTCTGGAGGCTGGGAAGTTCAAGATCAAGACGTCTGCAGATTCCACGTCTGGCAAGGGCTGGCTTCCTCAGAGCGCTGGCTTCTCACCGTAGCCTCACACGCGGAAGGAGCGAGGGTTCTCTCTGGGGCCTCTTTTATAAGGCACTAATCCTATTCATCTCCCAGGGCCCCATCTCCTGACACCTTGAGCATTAGGATTTAAAGAAATGAACTGAGGGAAGTGGGGGCACATTCAGACTATGGTAGTTTACTAAGGAAAGAGCTTTCCAAGGAGAGAACAGCACATGCAAAAGCCCACACCAGTAGACCCGACAAATTCTCGAAGCTGTAAGAGTGAAATATGTTGAAACGGACGTTTGTGAATGAAGTACACAGAGGCAGGGCCATCACAGTTCCATGAACAAAGATTTCAAAATATTAAATAAATGTAAAACGTAAATTGTAACTGTACTTGAGAGAGAATTTTGCAACAACTGGATTGGTAAAGATCCAAAGGGTTGGAAAGACTCTACCGGTGAAAACGTGGGGAGACCCACACTCCTACACATTGCTGTGGGGTGTCAATTAGTAGTGTCTAAGGAGCAATTTAGCCATATGTATCCAAAATTTAAAGAACAAAAAGGAGAGTGGGGAACATATCCTCTACCGTAGCAATTCCTGTTCCGAGCGTGATTCCTGCAGACACACGGACACGTGCACTCGGTGTAGCATCGCTCCAGACCAAACATCCGGAACAGGGGAGCGCCGCGCTCACTGCAGGAACAGGCGGCTCTCAGCGGCCGGAGCCGGCAGAGGCGCGGCGTCCACCAGGGGCTCTCCCTGACGGCTCGCTCCGGCCCCGCAGGCCTGGCCCTACCCGTTGTCCCTGCGTCCCATCTGTTTAGCACGCACTCACTCTCAAAAGTGTCCCCGTCTTGACAACAAACTTACGACCACTGTGCGATGCGGGGACCTCTGAACAGCTCCGGGGCCTCCTGCGGAAGGGGCAGTTCCGAGCCTGGAAGGGGCGCGTCCGCCTCGGCGGCCGGCAGCCCCACAGCAAGGGGAGCGGGGCGGGGGCTCCGGCTCTGGCTGCTTGAGCGACATGCGCGCAGCCCCTGCCACCACGACCCCTAAGGAAGCGGGGGCCTGCACGGACGACTGACCCAAGTCAGGAGACGGCAACCTTGGCGGCTTCCAGAAGGAGAATTTTTAAATGTGGGTCAAGAATAGGAGAGATTTGACCGCATGCCTATTCTGTTGTGGTTGCGCTTTCTATCATGTATCACCTTTAAAAAAAGGAACTTTGGATGTGGAGGCACCCAAGGAAAAGTCGGCCATTCCGCAGGCCGGTCGAGGCCCAGACTGTGAGGCTGCGCGCTGAGTCCCGGGCCAGGCCCGACGAGGAAGACCCCTACGCCGGGCCGGGGTCTGACTCCGGCCGGGGAGGGCCGCTCGGGCACACCGGAGTCCAGACGCGCCGAGATCACTTCCGGGCAGACCTAGCCCGGCCGGGCGTGGGACACCACCCCGCGCCAAATGCGCGAAGGCTGCCGCGCCTGCGCACCGGGCCCGCGGCGCCCCGCCTCCACGCCGCGCCTGCGCACTGGGCTCGCGGCGCTCCGACCCGCCCGGGGGGTGACGCGACGTGCACGTGGGCGGGGCCCGGCCTCGGGATCAGCTGGCTGGCGCCCTGGGTGGAGGCCGAGGTTACGCCGGCCGGAGCAGGGAGCGGCCTCCGTCTACCGCCGGCTCCTCGGCGACCGACACCTCCCCCCGCGGGTAGGGCAGAGGGGGCCTGGCAGGATAAGCGGCGGGCTGGGTGCGTGCGGGGCCGGCGGGCTCGGCCGAGCCCGGGATGAGTGACTACACGTGGGCCTCCTGCACGCCGGTGCGCTGCGCCCTGGGTCGGAGTGGAAAAGGGTCGGGTTCCCCGGGTGTAGACCTACACTCTGGTAGCTCCCCGGTCTCGAGCGGCAGCGTCTGGAGGCGGCCTCAGGGTAACTCTCAGCCCGGTCTTCTCTCCTGCCGCCTTCTTGTCCCGGCGTTATTAGTTATCACTGAGCTCGACTCCGCTGACCCGGGAGGGGCCCGATTAGGGTTCTGGCAACTGAGTGGAGCGGACTGTAGGGGTCTCTGTGCTCAGAGGGCCTATAGCCCTGCCGTATTCATTCATTCAGCCAGCATTTGCTGATTCGCTTCCCAGCTCTGTGCAGGTGCCGGGGATCTAATAGCGGCAGGGCCTCACAGCCCAGTTGGGAAGCCCAGTGAAATGGAAAGATCTTGCCAATCAGACAGTACTGAGGATGTGAGGAATTAACTCTGGCATTGGAGTGGTGACCGGGAAATGAGCTCCTGAGGTGGTCAGGGTGGTTCTGCCTGAGCTGACCTGTCAGCCAGGAGCGCTCCAGGCTTCAGGAGGGAGAGGCCCTGAGGTGGATAGAGCTGGACCCCAGGCTGGACTCCTTTCAGTGGAAAGCGTTGAACAGCCAGGAGTGTGGCAGAGGACAGAGTGATGGGCAGGGGACCATGCAAAGAATAGTGGCTTTTATTTTAAGTGCGGATGGGAGCCATAGAATGGTTTTAAGCGTTGGGGGAAAGCCTGAATTGCTCCGTAGATTATGGTGAGCACAGCCCCACATGCCGGGTCCACCCAAAGGAATCAGTGCTTAGGCAGTTCCAGGTGTTCCTCCAGGCACCTATATTCCAGGATTAGGTGTATCAGGCCACACATCCTACATCCTTCAGGATGCCATGGAGGTCCTAGCCCACAGCCCCCAGTGAGGGAATCTGAAACTTCCAGAAAGGAGGTTCCTTGGGGTGGATGGTGATTGTGATTACAAGGGCTCTCTGACCCACTATGCAAGAGCCGTGATGGATGGGGGGGATTAGGGTTTGTCTAAAGGTTTTCCTGTTGGCGTTACCGATGCATTAACAAGGTTCATGAAAAGTCTAGCAAGAATAATGGTACAAATCCAGAACCTGGTTTTTCTCCCTCGACTCCTGCCCTCGGAAGCCTCAGTTGGCTAATATGGTGTATGCCCATCTCCCTCATGGAACCTCATGTGAAGAACCAGCGAGATGGACAGTGGTGTAAAGAGGTCTGGAAGTGCCTACCCTCCCGCCATGGCCTGTGACAGGCAGTCTTGACAGGGTGGATTCATGTATGTATAGGTTTTTGTAGAGAAGGGGAGAAAAGTCTGTTTAAACCTACCAGGAGAATAAGTAGTGGTTTGATAAAATGCTTTAATTTGGGGTAGGTTTTCAGTGTGTGTGGCAGTCATTTGCATGAATGGCCCTTTTGTGTACTCGAACTGAAAACCTTGAAGAAACTGGCCAACAGATTAGGCGGCCACCAATCCAATCAGATAGAGCTTGTATTTCTGAGAGCCAGCCTGCCATCCCCAGCTCCAAGAAAGCTAGCCAGGGGCTGAGGCTGGAGCCTGCCTCTGACACCACTGCTCCACACCCAGAATCCTCCTCTCGGGAGGAGGTGGTGACGTGTCTGTGCCAGGCAAGTCCCTTTGTAAACATTCCTGGGGCCTTGGTGCTGTCATATAAGTTGTCATATGTCATGTGGTATAAATGCCCCAGCCTTGTGGGCCTCTATTAAAAGGATACAGCATATGTAAATGGGTATTTTTTTTAATGGGTAGACAAATTTAATAAACAGCAACCTTTGTCTCAAACTTTGATATACCACCTGGTAATCTGATCATGTCGATCAAGTCTCGGTTGTTAGACTAGCATAGGACATGATAAAGTTTGATTATGTAAAAGGGTCTATAAAGTACTTTCAGAGCTGTAAGATGTTAGTATCGCTTTTGTGTCCTCACTGTTCATCCTTAGAAATAGCTGTTTTAGAACTTCATAACAACATTTTTGTTTAATGATCTCTTAACAGTGGGAAACTTTGGGTTGCAATAACCTAATGAAAGGAGGCATTGAGAGGGCCAGTTGTAGCATGAGTGCTGGCTGCTGTGGATGGGCATTCTTCAGGTTTGGTCCCAGCCTCTGCTTGTTCCTGGGTCTTCTCTCCGTGGTTGATTTCTTCACTCACGACCTCAGCTAATATCCCCATAATGCGTATCATTCCCTAGGCCCCAACCCAAGCCTGTCATCTCTCACAAGGATCGGTTCTACTTCTGACTATGTCCTGCTGTCATTTCAAACTGGACATGCAGAAAACCTGGTCACCGCTATCTCCTGCCCAAACAACCCCTTCCCAAATGGCCTGCTTTTGTTGGTGGCCATCACCCATCGATGCCTCCATCTTTCCCTGGCTACTGGTGGAGTGCTGAGCCATCAGCTAGCCTCCTTCACCAGCAGGCGTTAGCTGAGCCGCTGCTGAGCTCTGGCCTCGTGTCAGGGGTGGGAGATCCACGATGAGTGGCCTGGTCCTTGCTTCCAGAAAGGCACTATCTAACCAGAGGAAAGAGAGGCACAAATGAATCACTCCAGATACAACTTACTCAGGGAGTGGAAATGTGTAGAGCACCAAGGAGCCTAAAGGAGGAGCCACCAGCTGCCAGGGTTCAGAGCAGCAGTAAGCATCCTGGGTAAGTTTTGCAGAGATGTGGAGAAAGGACCAAAGGAATGGGATGCTTTAAAAAAAGGATATTTAAGGCAGGAAGACTCTCAATGAGGCATGATCTCTCACCTTTGTTGCAAGAGTAAGGCATGACTAGTAACTTTAAAACAGTTTGAATTTGATGCAACAGGCAGACCCTGCCTTATTCATTCTCCCTCAACCACTGCCTTTAGTCCTGTGCCCACAGAACTCATTTATGTTACTTACCTGGCCTCAGAGCCCTTAAAGGTTTTTTCTTTATTGTGATAAAATGTATATAAGATAAAATTTACCATTTCAACCATTTTTCAGGGTACAGTCCAGTGGCATTAGGTACCTTCACATTGTTGTGCCCATCCCCACTACCCATCCCCAGAACTTTTTCATCTTCCCAGACTGAATCTCTGTGCGCATTAAACAGTAATTCATCTCCGCCTTCCCCAGCCCCTGGAACCACTCATCTACTTTCTATCTTTGTGAATTTGACTACTCTAGGTACCTCATATAAGTGGACTATTTGTCCTTTTTTGACTGGCTTATTTTACTTAGCACAGTGTCTTCAAGGTTCATCTATATTGTAGCATATGTCAGAGTTTCCTTCCTTTTTAAGGCTGAATAATCGTTCTCTATATATATTTATATGTATATACACCACATTTTCTTTATCCATTCATCTATGAGTGGACATTTGGGCTGTTTCCACCTCTTGGCTACAGTCATGTGTCGCTTAATTATGGGGTTACATTCTGAGAAATGTCCTTAGGTGATTTCATCTTTCTGGGAACACTGTAGAGTGTACTTACACAAACCTAGATGGGGTAGCCTACTACAACACCTATGCTCTATGGTACTAATCTTATGGGAACACTGTCATATACACAGTCTGTCATTGACTGAAACATTGTTATGCAGCACATGACTGTATTGTGAATAATGCTGTGGTGAACATGGCTGTGGACCCTGGTTTCAGTTCTTTTGGATATGTCCCCAGAAGTAAGATTGCTGGATCACAGAGTGATTGTATGTTTAGTTTATTGAGGAACATTCCATACTGTTTTCCTTAGTGGTTGCACCATTTTACAATGACACAAGGGCTCCAATTTTTCCAGATCCTTTCCAACACTTGTTATTTTCTGGGGGTTTTTTTTCCTATAGTGGCTATCCTGATGAGTGTGAGATGATATGTTATTGTGGTTTTGTATGTCTCTAATGATTAAGGATGTTGAGCATCTTTTCAGGTGGCTTTTGGCTATTTGTATATCTTCTTTGGAGAGATATCTATTCAGGTCCTTTGCCCATTTTTGAATCAGGTTGTTTGTTTTTTTATTGTTGAGTTTTAGGAGTTCTCTCTATATTTCAGATATTGTTCCCTTATCATATATGTGATTTGCAAATATTTTCTCCCACTCTGTGGGTTGCCTTTTTTTCTGTTGTTAGTGTCCTTTGACACACATAGGTTTTTAATTTTGATGAAGTCCCATTTGTCTATTTTTGCTTTTGTTGCCTGTGCTTTTGGTGTCTTATCCAAGGAATCATTGCCAAAATCAATGTCATGAAGCTTTTCTCCTATTTTTTTTCTAGGAGTTTGGTAGTTTTAGTGTTTATGCTTAAGTTTTTTTTAATCCATTTTGAGTAATTTCTGTGTATGGTGTAAGGTAAGGATCCAACTTCATTCTTTTGTATGTGGATATCCAATTTTCCCAATACCATTTAATAAAGAGACTGTCTTTTCCCCAATGATTGGTCTTGGTACCCTTGTTGAAGACCATGTGACTGTATACATGAGGGTTTGTTTCTGGGTGCTCTATTCTGTTCCATTGGTCTATGTGTCTGTCTTTATACCACTACTACAATATCTTAATTACTTTGTAATATTTTTTTAATAATATAATATGTAACATGTTTTGAAATCAAAAAGTATGAGGCCTCCAACTTTGTTCTTTTTCAAGATTGTTTTAGTGACTTGGGGTCCCTTGAGATTCCATATGAATTTTAGGATGGTGTTTTCTATTTCTGGGGGAAAAAATAAGTCATTGGGATTTTGATAAGGATTGCATTGAGTCTGTGGATCACTTTGGGTAGTAGTGACATCTTAACAATTTTAAGTCTTCCAGTCCATGAACATGGGATCTCTTTCTATTTATTTGACTCTTATTTAATTTCTTTCAACACCATTTTGTAGTGTTCAGGGTACACTTTCATGGCCTTGTTAACTTTATTACTAGGTATTTTGTTCTTTTTGATGCTATTGTAAATAGCATTGTTTGATGGTATTGTAAATGAAATTATTCAATGCTATTATAAGTGGAATTGTTTTCTTAATTTCCTTTTCAGATTGTTCATTGTAGTGTATAGAAACAACTGACTTTTGTATGTTGATTTTGTGTCCTGTAACCTTGCTGAATTTGTTTATTAGTTCTAATAGTGATCCTCCATGGCGCCTTTAGGGTTTTCTACATATAAGTTCATGTCATCTACAAATAGAGATGATTTTACTTTTTCCTTCCCAATTTGGATGCCTTTTATTATTTTTTTTCTTTCTTAATTGGTCTGGCTAGAATTTCCAACACAGTGTTGAATAGAAGTGGTGAAAACAGACATCCTTTCTTGTTCCTAGTCTTCAAGTGGAAGTTTTCAGTCTTTCACCATCGAGTATGATGTTAGCTGTGGGTTTTTCATATATGGCCTTTATTATGTTGAAGTAGTTTCCTTCTACTCCTAGTTTCTTGGTGGTTTTTATTATGAAAAGATGTTACATTTTATTAAATCTTTTCTGCATTAATTGAAACAATGTGGATTCCCCCCCCCACTTTATTCTCATAATGTGGTATATTACCATGATAGGTTTTCATATGTTGAACCATCCTTGCATTCCAGGAATAAATCCCACTTGGTCATGGTCTATAATCGTTATATATGCTGTTGGATTCAGTTTGATGCTATTTGTTGAGGATTTTTGCATCAATATTCATAAGGAATATTGGTCTTTATTTTCTTTTCTTGTAGTGTCTTGGTCTTGCTTTGGTATTAGGGTAATGCTGTCCTCGTAGAATGAGTTAAGAAGTGGTACCTCCTCTTCAGTTTCTGGGAAGATTATGAAAAGGGTTGTTGTTAATTCCTCTTTAAATGTTTGGTAAAATCAGTAGTGAAGCCATCTGGTTGCGAGCTTTTCCTTGTTGGGAGGGTTTTGATTGCTGATTCAGTCTCCTCAGCTGTTCAGATTTTCTCTTTCTTCATGGTTCATTTTGGTAGGTTGTGTGTTTCTAGGAATTTGTCCATTTCATCCAGGTTATCCAATTTATTGGCATACATTTGTTCAGAATACTCTCATAATCATTTTTATTGTATAAAATTAGTAGAAATGTTCCCTCTTTCATTTCTGATTTAATTATTTGAGTTTTCCTTCTTTGTGCCTTAGTTAAGCTAGCTAAAGGTTTGTCAGTTATGTTCATCTTTACAAAGAACCAACTCTTGGGTTTGTGGATTTTCTCTATTGTTCCATTCCCTATTTTATTTATCCTGCTCTAATTTTTATTGTTTCCTTCACTCTAGCTTTATGTTTAGTTTATTCTTTTTCTGGTTCCTTAAGGTGTAGAATTAGGTTTTTGGTTTGAGGTCTTTTCTCTCACTTAACGTTAGCATTTACAGCTATAAATTTCCCTCCTGGCACTGCTTTTGCTGCATCCCGTAAGTTTTGGTATATTGTGTTTTCATTTTCACTTGTCACAAGGTATTTTCTGATTTCCCTTTTGATTTCTTCTTTGGCCCGGTTGTTGTTTAAGAGTATATTGTTTAATTTTCACACGTTTGGGAATTTCCAGTTTTCTTCTGCTATTGATTTCTAGTTTCATCCCATTGTGATTGGAAAAGATACTTTGTTTGACTTGCATCATTTTTCAATTTGTTAAGCTGTGTTTTGTAGCCTAACAGATCATCTGTCCAGGAGGATGGTCCATGCACATTTGAGAAAAATGTGTCTTCTGCCCTTGTTGGGTAGAGTGTTCTGTATATGTCTATACTTTTTCTATAGTTTTGTTCAAATCCTCTATTTCCTTATTGATCTTCTATCTGATTTTTCTAACCTTTACTGAAAGTGGGGTATTGAAGTCTCCTACTATTATCTTACAGCTCTCTGTTTCTCCTTTCAATTCTGTCAATTTTTGCTGCATATATTTAGGAGCTCTGGTATATATCTTAGAATTATTATATTTTTGTGAATTGGCCCTTTTATTACTATATGTCTTTCTTTGTCTACTGTGACAGTTTTTGTTTATTTATCCATTTAGCTACTCTATGTCTCTTGACTGGGATGTTTAATCCATTCACATTTAAAGTGATTACTGATGAGGAAGAACTTACTTCTGCCATTTTGTTCTTTTCATTATGTCATATAGCTTTTTTAATCCCTCATTTCCTCCATAATTGCTTTCCTTTTTCTTTAAGTGATTTTTTCTAGGGACAGTTTTGATTCCCTTCATTCCTTTTGTGCATACAGTCATGTGCCACATAACAACATTTCAGGCAATGATGGACCACATATATGACATGGTCCCATAAGATTAGCACCGTATAACCTAGGTGTGTAGTAGGTTGTACCATCTAGGTTTGTATAAGTATGTTCTATGATGTTCTCACAGTGACAAGATTGCCTAACGATGTGTTTCTCCGAACATGTCCCCAGTGTTAAGTGACTCATGACTGTATTTTATAGATGTTTTCTTTGTGGTTACCACAGGGAAGACATATAACATGCTAAAGTTATAATAGCTTTAAAAATTTGATGCCAACTTAACTTGAAGCTGATATAATCACTTTACTCCTTTACCTCTCCACTTTTCCCACATCGTGTTTTGATGTCACAGATTACATTTTTGTGTACCCATCAATGTAGGCTTGTAATTATTTTTTTATGCATTTGTCTTTTAAATACTGTAGAAAATAAAAACAGGAGTTGCGAACAAAATGGACAATAATACTGTTTTTTATATTTCTCCATGTGTTTACCTTTACTGTATGGTAAAGTTACACTTATGGTGTCCCATAAGTCCCTTAGGCTCTGTTCACTTTTCTTTAGTCTTTTTTCTTTTGCTCCTCTGACTCAATAATTTCATTGTCCTGTGTTCAAGTTCATTGGTTCCTCTGCCTGGTCAAATCTGCTGTTGAAACCCGACTAAAAAATGGCTGGTGGGGAGTGACATCAGCATCATGGCAGAATGAGCTCTTCCCTCAGACACAATGACAAGGACATTCATAAACCACAGGGGACAGTCATAGAACACAAAAGACATCTGAGAGACCCATGCAGCCGTATGTCTGCAGTTGGAGGTGCTGGACCCCCAGGAGGAAGTGGAAGGACGTGAGGAGAGCTCCTCTCCCTCCCCGGCAGCTATCTAGGGTGCAGGACTGCATGGCTCTGACAAAAGAGGGGGAAGAGGCAGTTCTCCACAGGAACACCTTGCTCTCCAAGTTTCCTCACAGCCTGTGGGGAAGCTACACAAGAGAAGTCTGAGCTGTTGCAGGGGTGTCTTCATCAAGTCAGCACCCCAGGAGGGCAGATAGTGAGGGCAGAGCCAGAAGGGCCCTGGGATCACACATGCAAAGGAAAGCCTCCTCCATCCACCCAGCACTCCAGCTTGGCTGGTCGGCCAGAGCAACCACACATAACTTAGAAAAGCAGCAGCTGTGAGCGGGTAGTCGCAGATGGGCCCTGTCAGCATAGATTCCAAAGTAAACGCACAGATACCAGTGATCACAGCAGGCTCAGAATACAGAGCTCCTGAGCAGCAGGTGGAATCTGCAACCAGATACCATCACTATGCAAAGGCACAAATCCACCCCATCAAATAGTATGAAGAAATGTATTAATACTCTAGCCCAGAAGGAAAAGGACAAGAACCCAGAAATAATCCTGAAGGCACAGAAATCTACAATCTAAATGACAGAGAATTCAAAATAGTTACCATAAAAAAAACTCGATGAGTTACAAGAAAATTCAGATGGACAGTTCAATGAAATCGGGAATAAAATTAATGAACAGAGAAAATTTTCCACAAAAGAGATTGAAACTATAAAGAAAAACCAATCAGAAACATTGGAGATGAAAAACACAATGAATGAGATAAAAATCTGGAGTCCTTGACTAACAGAACTGATGTTATGGAGGACAGAATTAGCAGGTTGGAGGACAGAAATATAGAAATGCTTCTGATGGAAGAGGAGAGGCAACTAAGACTAAAAAGAAATGAAGAAAGTCTCCAAGAAATATTGGACTCAATTAGGAAATGCAACATAAGGATTATAGGTCTTCAAGAGGGAAAAGAGAGGGAGAATGAAGCAGAAAGCTTGTTCAAAGAAATAATAGCTGAGAACTTCCCAAACCTGGGGAAGGGGCTGGAATTACAAGTAAAAGAAGCTAATAAACTCCTAATTATATGAGTGTAAAAAGACCTTCTCCAAGGCATATAGTAGTAAAACTGGCAAAAGTCAATGACAAAATATATTAAGGTCAGTAAGGCAGGAACTTACAAAGGAACCCCTATCAGGCTTTCAGTGGATTTCTCAGCAGAAACCTTACAGGCCAGGAGAGAATGGAATGATATATTCAAAATTCTGAAAGACAAAAACTTTCAGCCAAGAATACTCTATCCAGAAAAATTATCCTTCAGATATGATGGAGAAATAAAAATTTTCCTGGATTAAAAAAAAGCTGAGGGAGTTCATTGCCACAAGACCCCTGTACAAGAAATGATCAAGAAAGCCCCCATACCGGGAAAAAAAAGGAGAAAGTATTTACAAAGTCTTGACCAAGGAGCTAAATAGACAAAATCAGAAAATTGTAGCTCTCTATCAGAACAGGTTAGCAAACAATTATAACATTAAAGATAAAGGGAAGAAAAACATAAAAAATAACTATAATCTCATCATTTAACCACAAACTCACAATACAAGATGGAATAAATTGTGACAACAACAACTTAGAAGGGGAAGAGGAAAGGTATGGAATTGGCTTAGATTAAGGAAATAAGAGGCTATCAGAAAATGGACTATATCATCTACGAGACTTTTTATATAAACTTCATGGTAACAACAAACAATCAGGACAGAGACACAAATGATAAATAAAGAGAAAACTGAGAAAACCATTATAGAGAACTACAAAACTGAATTGGAAGTCCAAAATACTTGGAAGAGAAACAAGGGAAATGCAGAACAAATGGAAAACAAGAAATAAAATGACAGCATTAAGCCTCCATATCAATAATCTTTCTCCATACACAAAAATAAATTCTAAATGGATCAAAGACTTGAAGGTAAGACCTGAAACCATAAAACTTCTAGAAGGAAATATAGGCAGTACACTCTTTGACATCAGTTAGAAGGACCTGTTCAAATACCATGTCTACTCGGACAAGGGAAACAAAAAATAAACAAGTGGGACTTCATCAGACTAAAGAGCTTCTGCAAGGCAAAGGAAACCAAGAACAAAGCGAAAAGACAACCCTCCATTTGGGAGAAAATATTTGCAAATCATATATCCAACAAGGGGTTAATCTCCATAATATGTAAATAACTCACACAAGTCAACAACAAAAAACCAAACAACCCAATCAAAAAATGGACAGAGGATGTGAACAGACACTTCTCCAAAGAAGATATACAGATGGCCAATAGGCACATGAAAAGATGCTCAACATCACTAATCACCAGGGAAATGCAAATCAAAACTACACTAAGATATCACCTTACACCTATAGAATGGCTATAATCGCTCAGACTAAAAATAACAATTGTGGAGAGGGTGTGGAGAAAAGGGGACCTTCATACGCTGCTGGCAGGAATGCAAACTGGTGCAGCTGCTATGGAAAACGGTATGGAGATTTCTCAAAAAATTAAAAATAGAAATACCATATGACCCAGCCATCCCACTACTGGGTGTTTATCCAAAGAACATAAAATCAACAATTCAAAGAGACTTATGCACCCCTCTGTTCACTGCAGCATTATTCACAATAGCCAAGACATGGAAGCAACCCGAGTGCCCATCGACTGATGAATGGATAAAGATGATGTGGTATATATATATAGAATGGAATACTACTCAGCCATAGAAAGACAAAATTGTCCCATTCTCAACAACATGGATAGACTTTGAGGGTATTATGCTAAGTGAAATAAGTCAGGAAAAGAAAGGCAACCACCTATGATTTCAGTCATATTTGGAAGATTAACAAAAAATAAAAAACATACAAACAAAACAAAACAACAATAAACACATAGATATTGAGAAGAGATTGGTGGTTACCAGAGGGGAAGGGGGGTGAGGAGAAGGCAAAATGGAAATGCATAAAGGTGGTCAATTTTAAGGTGACAGATAGAAACTTGTTTTTGGCGGTGAGTGCACTATAGTATATACAGAAGTCGAATTACAATGTTGTGCACATGGAACTTATATAATGTTATATATATATATAAAATATGGTGAGCTCAATAAAAAGGAAACCTGCAATTGAACCCCTCTAGTGAATTTTTCAATTCAGTTATTGTATTTTTCATCTCCACAATTTCTGCGTGGTTCCTTTTTATAATTTCTGTCTCTTTGTTGATATGTTCATTTTGTATATCGCATTCCTGATTTCTTTTAGTTCTTTGTGTTTTCCTTCAGCTCTTTCAGCATATTTCAGGCAGTTGTTTAAAAGTCTTTATCTGATACATCCTTTGCCTTTATTTCTTCACAGACAGTTTCTACCACTTTTTCTTCCATCGAATAGACCATGTTTTCCTATTTCTTTGTATGCCTTATGATTTTTTTTTTTAAAGAGCCACCTCTCCCAGTCTTTGCATGCTGGCTCTGTGCCATGTAAGACCTGCACTAATTAGCAGGATGTGTCTGAGCCTTGGGGTCAGCCCAGGGTGAAGGCTTAAGGTTTGCTCAGGGTTTTTCTGAGCATGTGTCTTTCCTGGGCCTGTGTATGTGCTGTTTTCAATCTTCCCATTTACACATCTGCTTTTAAATGTGTTAATTTCCCAAGGAGTCTCACCCAAACTCCTCCTTGGTCCTTAGATGTTCTGTTGTATCTCCCCCGCCCCCAGCCTCTCGCCCCAGGTGTGTGTGGGTCTGCAGTCCCCCTGGTTTTCACTCTTGCTTTCCACAGCTTCATCCCCACCTGAGCTCTGAGCTCTGAGTCAGGCAAGACGGGGACCTGTGCCTCAGGCAGCCCCGGGGCTGGTCAGGATGTTGCCAGAAGGTCCGCTCTGCTCCCTCCTGTCTGAGGGAAGGGACTAGGAGCTGGGCTGCTGCTGCTTTCAGACTGTTTCTCGCAGGAGGGAGTTGGGCAGGGGTGAGTGAACCCACAAAACGTCCTACTATCCTGGATGTGACTTTTACTTGAATGGGCATTTGCTTGGTGGCTGTAAACCTTTGTTTTTCAGAACTCCCATGAAATATTCTAGCCAGTTCCTTTTTTTTTTTCAATATTTCCATGGGAAAACAAGGGCCTAGAGTTCCCTATTCCACCGTCTTGCTGATGTCCTCTCCCCGTTAAAGGATTTTAAATAGGGACATTTTGTGTGTGTGGTGACCGTATGGAAGGCGGATGGGGTGGAGGAGTGCCCTCCGCCCTTCGGGATAAGAGCCTGTGTTCCAGCTGGGCTGCAGTGGCACAAGATAGGCGAAGTCCCTGCCCTCGGGGCTCATGTCCTACAGGGACAGTGATTTTCAGGAACTAATCCCACAAACACCGTCATCATTATAGATTATGGTGGTGCTACGTCAGAAGGAGGCAAGGAGCTCAGAGACAGCGTGACAGTGGTGGGGCTGTTTAAGTTGTGGGTAGTGGAGAAGGTGGGGACAATAACATTTCAGCTGAGGCTTAGGGACAAGGACAAGGACGCCAGGTTGGTGGATGAGCATTCTAGGGAATGGTAACTGCGCAAAGGGCCTGAGGCAGGGAAGAGCTGTGTTCTAGGGACTGAGGGAGGCGCTGGATTCTTGGAGCGCTGTGAGCAAGGGCAAGAGAGGTGTGAGATGAAGCTGCAGAGGCTGATAGGGCCCGGGCCCTGGCAGGGGTACAAGGTGATTCTGAGAGCAGTGGGAAGCTCCCAAGTGCAGTAAGACCCAAGAAAGGCCCAAAGTCAGGCAGGAGCAGCGCCTGGGGAGGGGAACTTGCTCCTTGGCTCCTGTCAAGAGAGCCTTTCCAGGGCCAGCCCGGTGGCGCAGTGGTTAAGTCCGCACGTTCCTCTTCTCTGCAGCCCGGGGTTCACCGGTTCGGATCCGGGGTGCAGACATGGCACCGCTTGGCAAAAAGCCATGGCAGGTGTCCCACGTATAAAGTAGAGGAAGATGGGCATGGATGTTAGCTCAGGGACAGCCTTCCTCAGCCAAAAAAAAGAGGAAGATTGGCAGCAGTTAGCTCAGGGCTGATCTTCCTCAAAAGAAAAAAAAAAAAAGCCTTTCCCACAGCCCTGCATGTGCTGGATGCTCAGAGAGGGGTGATTTCTCCTGCCCCCTGCCCAAGCTTGGGTGGCGGGGCACTGGGGAGTCCTCTCCCCTAGGCAGAGGCACAGAGGAAGCCATGGGTTTAAACAGTGCTGGTCTGACATGAGCTATGGGGGCCTAAAGGCATCCAGGTATGGCTGCAGGGCAAGACCAGAAAGGAGGGACCACAGATGACCTCAACTCTGTGCTCCCCCACCAAGGGCCACTTTGATCCCATTTCCCATCCACCCAGACAGCCTCATGGTTGGCACGGAGGCCACCACAGCCTTGCCCCCTGCATTTCTAGCCCTGGCCCCCACTTTTCGCTTTCCCAGACAGTGCAGTTGCTCTCCTCCAGCACACCTGTCCATCACCATTCCTGGTCAGGGGACATTACCTCTTGCTGCCCTTCTGTAAAGCCAGCATTCAGTATGTGTCCATTCTCAACACATCGCACAGCAGACAGCAGCGTGAGGCAGCTTTCCTGTGAGCAGCCCTGCCTTCCGGATGAGGAAGAACAGCCTCCTGTGAAGGGTGGCTTGCCCGGGGTCACACACTGCTGCGGGCGGAGCCGGCACCCACGTCCTGCTTTCAGTGCAGCACTCCCTGTCTCCTTCCCCCAGGGGTGTCCACTCCACTTGCTGCGACTGAGAGAGGGAAGGGTGGACCTTTCCTGAGGGTGGGTGCGGCCCTGAAAACCAGGCACTTTGGCTCTGCTCTCTGAAGCCTCAGCTTCCCACACGGTGCCTTGCACTAGAAGCTGCTAATAAAGCTTGAACAATTGAACCAAAAATAATGGTGCTGAATTAATTTAGTTTGCTACCTGGGTAGCATTTTTATAGACATTGAGAGCACCCGGGCGTAATTTCCTCCTTGACAGGAATGTGCTGTATGAATGAAAAGAGGTACCTGCTGTGGAACTTCCCAGAAAGTGAGCCGCATTTCTCAGATTTGTCTGGGGCCTTCTGTAGTTCCCAAGGAGGAGGATTTTAAACCTTTTGAAAAGTAAATTACCTATATGGGAAGAAAAGTGAGAATTGAAAGAATGGGTTGGATACATGTTTCTGATAGCTTGAAAGGGGTGGGGACATACTTACACGTGGCTTTTACAATAGCAGCGAGTCCAGAGCAGTTTGTCTGGAACAGCTCTTAGAGGGGAGCCAGCTCAGGCTGGGGGCTGTGCCCAGTTGGCAGCTGCAGGACGGGCAACCTTGGACAGGTTACCTGGTCTTGATAAACCTCGGTTCCTCCTCTGTAAAATGGGGTCACACCTTCCAGAGTCATTTTGAGGATCAGATGAAGCTTCTGATTCCAGAGGAAAGAATGCAGACTGGTTTCTAATTGAGCCTTTTGTCCCTCAGAGCAGGGATTTCTCACTTGCCCGGGAACCTCGAAGCCTACTGTGTTTTCCTGCCTCTCCTCTGTTTCCGCCAGCAGCCGTGGCACAGTCCTCAGCACACAAAGAAATGAGAAAAATACCAAGTAATGGCAACCTGAAGATGACGAAGGTGGCGTACCCCCTGGGACTGCTTGTGAGCCTGTTCATCTATGTTGCCTACATCAAGTGGCACTGGGCCTCCGCCACTCAGGCCTTCTTCAGCATCACCGAGGTGGCCACGGGGGCCCGGAGGGGCCAGCAGGCCCGCACTGCCCTGGGAACGGCTGCACGTGGTCACGAGGTCTTCTACGGCATCATGTTTGACGCAGGAAGCACTGGCACCCGAGTGCACGTCTTCCAGTTCACCAGGCAGCCCAGAGGTATCCCAGGGCCGAAAGCCCTGGCCGTGCCATCTCTTTCCATCTCACAGCAGAGCTCTTGGGACCTCCTCCCCCTGAAGACGATGGTTTCTCAGGGTGTGGGCTGGACTTACCTGGGAGCTTGTCAAATATTGCAGTTTCTCAGAGATACTGGCACAGGGTGTGGGTTGGGGCCCAGGAATCCAAATTTCCCAGGGGTCCCAGGTTGTCCTTACTCGCAGTAGTTGCTGGTGACCACCTAAGGGCAGCTAAGATCCCAGAGGGTGTTTGGTGGCCTGTCCCCTCCCAGCGTTCTCTTTCAGGTCAGGTGGCTGGGACCATAACTTAGGCCAGAAGTCAAGTTGGCTTAGTTTAAGGCAGGAAGTAACCCCACATTCAAGCCAGTGGGAGCCAGGAGTCCAGGAAAGGCCGATAAATTAGCAACAACCCGGAGCCCAGGCTGACGCGGAGCTGCACAGTGGGGCCAGGCAGCGAGGGGAGTGACAGACGAGAGTGGCCTCAACAGTGAGCAGGGAGCTAGAGCCAGAACCCGTCAGCTTTGCTTCCCAGGGTGAGAGTTTGGGCATCTTCACCTGCTGGCTTCTCCTGTGGGGACACCCCCATCCCTGCTCAGCTCTCACCCTGTTCCTACTCCCTTTGACCTCTTCCCCAGCCTCTCTTTTGTGCCCATCGACTCTGAGAATCGCCTCTCCAGCCTCCAACCAACAAGTGGTTTCTGCCAGCTGTTCAGCAGGCCCACTGCTATGGCTGGTGTTCCCTCTTCTCTGGTTCTTTGCTGACCCTTGATACCTTTTGAGTTGACACCATTCTGGGCATTTAACTGAGCTGGTGGCACCAGACACTTTTAGTAGCTCTCTCCGAAGCTGTCATGGCATGTTTTATTTTCATCTGCTTTACTTTTAAACTTATTAAAGTAGTTAAATATTTTTATGCTGGACCTACCTGCCTCCAAAATGGTTTTGAAGCTAAGTTTAAGACAACACATGTCCACGTGTGATGCTTTAATAGCCATATTCCAGTGTTTTATCTTTGGAGAGAAGTCCTTGCAAAAAGTTTTATCGCGATTTCTCTTCACGCGTCTTCGTGTCTGAGTTCAGACCAGCATCCCTTGGCACCATGTGCCTCTGAACTCTCTCCCTTGCTGTATGTACATGAGCTCAGGCTCCTAATTATTTAAAAATTAAATTTTTAAAAAAGAAACAGAAAAATATTATTTAAAACTGATATGCATCCATCCTAGAATCAAGGAAATGACTTTCCTGTTTGCAGTTTGGAATCATCTGCCCTGATCCTCTGTTGGTTGAATCAGCAAGAATTAACTATGTGAAAATTTAACACTTTAAAGGGATAGTTTTTTGTACGTAAATTACACCTCTATAAAGTTGATCTTTTTTAAAAAGTAAAGTTCTGGCCAATCGTTAAGTATAATATTCATCTCGTTTAACTGCGCGAAAGAGGCAGGATTTAGATGAGAAGCAGTGAAGGGGTCCTGTCCCTCTGGGATTGGTCTGTTTTCAGATGTCTGCCTTTGAAAAGTGCGGCCAGTCCTAGTTGTATAGATTCGTATATTCGTGTATATATTCATAACTGTACCCTTTTTACCCTTTTTAAAACATGTTTTTTCCCTTAGGAACTCCCACCTTGACCCATGAAACCTTCAAAGCACTGAAGCCGGGTCTTTCTGCTTATGCTGATGATGTTGAAAAGGTGACGACTTTCTCATGTCTGTTAGTGCATCAGATTTGCCTTCTAACTGTGCAGCTCGTTAAAGCAGCTCCCTTCTCTCGGATGGAGTGGACTCTGATGGTGCTGACCTGCGGCCTGTCGTACTGTGCAGGGTGGCCCGATGAGGAAGCTGGTAGAGGGAGAAGCCACAGGAGGACCACTGCCCCCCGCCCCCCCCCCCCACCCCCCACACACCCTGACCACCCTCTGCCAAGCAGCACGTGTGCCACCCATCAGTCTTGGTGTGTTTCAAAAGCACAAATGCTGCAAACTTACAAAAAGCATTATTTGAAAGTTTAATACTTTTTTTTGTTTTAGTTCCTCTGACTGAAGATGACAAAAATTGACTAAAACAAAATATTAAAGTTAAAAGTGTATTATGCAAAATCCAAAAAAAACAAATAAGTGTAAAAGAAATTTAATTAAACTGTCAAATAATTGTTTTGGTAAGTTTGTAGCATTTCTGCTTCTAAAGTCCTTAAAGCTTACCACTGCATGAATATGGACACCTGTATTTCCACTAAGGCACTCATGAAACTGTCACAAATACAGCTGTAAGTTCCTTTTAGTTCAGGCATGTCTTGAATCAAAAGCTAATACGGGATTCTTGCCCACAGGTGTGTCCTGATCTCAGACAGTGAAGTCCTAGCCTGGCTTTCCTGTAGCTTAGTAAACAAATTGAAAAAAATCAAAATTAGTGATTCTAGAGTGACCATAAAGTTAGACCTAATTAAATTAGATGTCTTTACAGCAAACTCATCGAGCTTTTTAAATCTTAATTTGTTTGAGTAGGCAGCACAAATTCAAGTAGGACAAATTTCCCTGCTTCCCAGGGCAGACAGCAAAAACTGCCCTCCACCTCTAGTCTCCCCCGGTTTCATACGTGTCCTTCAAGAGCAGGTTTCGGTGTCCATGAGCAAGTGGATCTGTGTTCCTCTCCCCTCTTTATTTTACAGACACAGTAGGATGGCATTAATTTGTTCTCCGCTTTGCTTTTGCAGATCATTTACTGTCAGGGTATGAAGAACTTGCTTGATTTTTCTGGCTGAATGGTATTGTAGTGTATGCATGCACATTGAATTTACAGACCCAGTTCCCTCCTGAAGGACATTTAGATAATGTCCAATCTTTTGATCTTAACAGTATAAGAAAAGCTGAGGTTTGTCGCTTTATATGCAGTTGGTGACCCCCTCATGCAAGGGTGTCTCACGAATGAATTCTTAGAGTGGGATTTCTGAGTGAGAGGAATGTGTTTTCCCTGTGGACAGACATTACAGACTGCCCCTCTGGCATTGTACCTACTAAGAGGCTCAGAGGTCCTCTACCAAGGTTCCCCCCCACCCCCACTAACACAGGCCCTTATCCGAATTTTGGACCTCAGTGATTCCTCGATGTAGTTATTCCTGGGGTTTTAGCACTATGAGGGACCCCAGAATTCATTCATGATCTCCAGGGAAGTCGCGACTTGTCTGAGGTCACCCAGTGAGGCTGGTGACGGGGCCAGCTGGGGTTTTGGTTGCAAGCGTGGTAGCACAGCAGGAGCCCCTCTCGTGTGTCCTCACCCCACCATGCTCTGCTGCCGAGGGCAAGTCTCCATGTTTACCTGGTCCCTGGGCCCCACACCCCCACCAGCACCACTTAAGTCACTGTTTTCTGCTGATTTGGAAAATTAGAAAAAAAATAGATTTATAAATTAATGAAACCGAAAGGGTCAGGGGAGCATCCTTGCTCCTGTATGCTGAGCTCTGACAGACCCTGCTTTACTTGTACCACACAGAGCACTCCGGGGATTCAGGAATTGCTGGATGTTGCTAAACAAGACATTCCTTTTGACTTCTGGAAGGCCACACCATTGGTCCTCAAGGCCACAGCTGGTTTACGCCTGTTACCAGGAGAAAAGGCTCAGAAGTTATTGGAAAAGGTGATTTTACCCATTTCCCCCTTGGAGGGTGCCTTATGAAAACACTAAATATTCAGCCGGTTTTGGAGCAATCAGGCTACATAGAAGCTTCCTGAAGAGGGAGACGCATCGAAGTGTTAACAGCATCACCTTTAGGGGAGGGATTGTGACTGAATGATGTTTTCTTCATTTAAAGCTATTCCTGCTTATAGAGTGAATCTGTGTTTTACCATAAAAAGTGTATTTTAAAAATCCATTGTGCCTTGGAAGGGCTCTCTTCCACCAGGGCTCACTGTGTTTCCAGGGCTGTGGGAGCTGGATCCCTGGCATTTTGGCTGAGGCCAGCTTGTGCTCTTGGGAACCGCTAGTCCTCTCTTGGTGTGATGCTCAGATATAACTATTGAGAAGGCCCTTTAGCCTTCCGCTGCCCAGGTCCAGCTCCCACATTGCCAGGTGTCCCGGGCCCTGTATCACCCCCGGGGGCCCAGGAACCTGTCTTCAGCAGGTGCTTGGAGGGTTCTTCTCATCAGGCACGTTAGGGAAACTGTTTTAAGCAAAACAGTCCTCCTCATCCTCTACAATGCGTCTCAGCTATTTAGCTGCTAAATGATGGGTTGCTGCGCATCTGTAAGGTCCCTTATAAAAACTACCTTGACTCAGGTCGGATTATGGGCACATGTGAGCAGGGTGTCGGAGGCACTGAAATTTCTCTGTATCATACTTGCTAAAACATGGAGAAGGAAGTCCACCCAAAGCAGCTGCTTACTGCCGTCTCTCCTTCCACCGCCATCTCCAGGGAGCAGTGCCCACCAGGCCTACTGAGGTCCCAGGTCTGAGCTCCACCTCCTGGGGCTTCCTCCCCTTCATCTCCATCCTTAAAGCTGGGCAGCATTTTGGGGCCCAGCAGGTTCATCAAGTCCAGAGTCACTTAAGATAGGGCTCTTAGGGCAGCACCCACCTCAGCTAGCCCGGGAGTAGATTCACAAGGAAACCGATTGCAGAGGATTAGGGAAGCTTAAAACAAAACCTGAGCTTCGTCGCTTTGCAGCACCAGCTGGCACCCTCTGGTGTTTGTTACTGCTGCTGACACAGCGTGATTGGGCACCAAGTGTGGGATTCTAAAGGATAAGACGTGTGTCTCTTTACATTTAGGTGAAAGAGGTGTTTAAGGCGTCGCCTTTCCTTGTGGGGGATGACTGTGTGTCCATCATGAACGGAACAGACGAAGGTAGAGTTGCCAGAAGCTCTCTGTGCGATGAGGCTGGCCTGGTGAGGCCGCTGTGTGCAGGGCTCTGTCAGCGTTCTGAGCGGGAGCTTTCTCCTGGTCAGACACTGGGGTGAGCAAGACCTGAAGTGACGGGCCCATTCTAATTCACAATTTAACTGTCTCCGAGGGTCTTCTTAGTGCCCGTATTAGAGACAGTTTCTCCTCTTGACTGGCTTCAAACATGGCGCAGGTGGAGTTTCTGAAAACGTTTTTTCAGTTTTAAGAACATTTAGAGAGAATCCCCAGTTGCTACCATGTTTAGAATGTTGCTGTTGCATTGTTAATTCTAAGAGAGAGACACTTAATCAGGTTCCTCACCAGCCCCTGATTTTAAATACAATCTGAAGGGTTTGTATCGGGGAAGAAGGAGGGAACATTCAGTTCTCTTCCTACCACTTCCAAACAGAAGTTGATGATAAGGAATAGGAAGGAGAGATATGACACTCGGCAGAGTATTCTAGTTGTTTAGTATGGTATTTTCTAGAACAGTCTGCAGAAGCTGCTGGATGACGTTCTGAATAAGGCTCCTTTCTGTAGCTGGTCTGAAGGCTGAGACTAGTGAGGTAGTGTTCCCTTGGTGCTCTTGAAATCTGAAAGTAGTCGTTTGAGTCTTGTGTGTTGTTAACAGCATCTCAAGTGATTCACATGCTCTTTGTGACCCTCTCTTGTAGGTGTTTCAGCCTGGATTACCATCAACTTCCTGACAGGTACGTTGACTTCATTGTAAAGGCTAACAGTTCACAGATGCCATTCCTGCCTTGTGTCTACTCTTTAAAATAACCCCTTGGGGTTTCACAGTGTTGCTGGCCCGCAGTAGGGTGCTGGGATGGGTAGGGGAGTACACCCGGGTCGCGGGGCGAGCATCGCGCCTGCGGGTGTGAATGCTCAGAGCGGCTGCCTCTCTGCAGCCCTGGGACTTTTTGCCAACAGGGCTCCTGCCCCTCCTATGCGGCATCTACCAGGGATCCTGTCCTTTCATTTCTGAGAGAAGTCCTGAGTAAAACTAGCTGTGTCTTCACATGTTAAGTGTGATGATGTGAATGTTGATTGCCTGTAACTGAATTCCTCTGCTGCACAGGGAACAGAAGCAGCGGCTCTGGGAAAGAGGTGGCAAGGAGCATTTTTTCTTAGGTTGTCTCAGTGCATGTGGATTTTTGTCCCTTGTAATTATGGAAAGGATCAATGTGTCTGACATGTGTATGAAGAAGAAAGAAGCTTCCTGGCAGCATTAGCCCCTTGGGGCTGGAGGGCCACATGGGCTCTCCTGGGCGAGGTGGGGGGAGGCCAGCCTCAGGGCCCGAAGGAGTTTCAAAGAAGTCAGCATCTCTGAGAGGGGAGTGGTAGAGATGGCAGGCCCCGCATCTCTGCTGAAGGTCAGTGTGGTCCTGTCACTCTTCACATCAAAGCCACAGCTGGTGGAGCCACCGTGCGTGTCCCTTAGACAAATAGTGCATCCTTACGTGGAGAGTTTTAAATAGCTACAGCTCCTTCCCCATCTTGTTTTTCTTTCCACTGGCATCTAACCTCTGCTTTTTCTGCTGCTCTCATCTGTTTACTAACGCGACAGTGCTGTGTTCGCTTTACTCACTGTGCTCCAGGCAGTTTGGAGACCCCGGGAAGGAGCAGTGTGGGCATGCTGGATCTGGGCGGAGGGTCCACTCAGATCACCTTCCTTCCCAGAGTCGAGGTAACCAGCCCCTGCTGACCCACCGCCCCCACCCTCCAAGGCCGCCTGCTCCGTAGGGGATGTGCTGGGGTTGGGGGGCGGTGAGCCCCAGCTTTCCGGGGAGGGGGAGGCCCATAGACCTGGTGCCTCGGGCTTTGTGCTCAGTAGTTCTCCTGAGGGCCAGGTTCAGTCACAGGTAATGCTTCTTAGTGTGATTTTAACTCTGCCTGGAAAAAAAATTGTGTTCAGTGGGGTGATAAATTAGATGATGCCTGGAACCCTTTGGAGCAGAGAATGTGAAGGGGGCCGCCCTCCCTGAGGGCTTCCAGGAAGGGCCTGGTTAGTCTGACTCACAGCGGAGGGCAAGCTGCCCCTTTGCCGGATGCAGTTTCTAAAGCTGTCAGAAATGCTTCCACTTAGGGCCATCACTGCTTTAAAACAGTACCTTCCTCACCCACCACTTTTTTTTACTATTTTTAGTTTTAAATGGAAGAGCACTTAAGTTTACTCATAATTGTCTGGGTTGGGCCGTATTTGTCAGAATGGGTAAATATTAGTCATAAGGAGGAAAAAAGTGGTTATTCATTTGGACATTTTATTTTTCATTGCTTGCTCCAAGCTCTTTCACAATACATGCCTCAATGGAAAGCTAATTTAATTGAATACATCTGTGCATATCCATTTTCTTTCAAATGAATTGAGGGAGTGGGGGGACAAATAGGAAAGATGGTAACCCTCATGTTCTTCCGCAGGGCACCCTTCATACCTCCCCCCCTGGCCACCTGACCTCGCTCCAGATGTTTAACAGGACCTACAAGCTCTATTCCTACAGGTTGGTGTCCGGGAGTGAGGGTAGGGAGGTGACTCTCCTCACACACAGCTCAGCAAGCAGTGCACGCACCCCTTGCCTCTGATGCCTGCCTAGTGGGGTGACCAGAGTCCACAGAAACCTCTGCTGTGGGCCCACCTGGAGCCCCTCCTCCTCCTCCTCTTCCCTCCTTTCTCCTCCTCCTCTTCCCTCTTTCCTCCTCCTCCCTCCTTCCTCCTCCTGCCTTTGTTTTTTGGTTCACCTGCAGTAAAATTACATTTCTTTGGTGCTTATTCTGTTCTGCTTTGGAGGAGGCTTTAGAAAATTGGGGAAGAGCTGTGGTGCAGGAATTTTGGGGGTATCTGTTTGCCATGTGGCACCTTCGTTGGACTCTCTGTAAAGCACACGTGCACCATAAATATCGAGGTCAAGCCTGCCGCATTCACCAGCGTCCACAGCTCCTAGACAAGCTCCTGTCGAGTCACGGGGCTTCATTTGTTGAACTGACTAGCTGAACGCCCTGAGCTCCACAAAGAAGCCTCTCGAAGAAGCAGGAGAGCCGCTAACTGCCTTTCCACAAGTGTCCTCGTTTCCCACTCATTTTGGACCCAGACCAGGCGATGTACTGGACGTGGAGAGGAGGACAGCGCCCAGGGCTTCCCATGGCAGCCAGCCCCTCACCCGGCCTTCTCTCCACAGCTACCTGGGGCTCGGATTGATGTCTGCACGGCTGGCGATTCTGGGCGGCGTGGAGGGGACGCCTGGTGAGTGGATGTGGGTCCCGGGCCCTCCTTGCTCTGCAGGCCTGAGGAGTCCTTTGGGGGAGGGGCTTTTGCTCCTCCCTGCCCCCCACCGTCAGCGCAGCCGCTGGCCCCTGGCCTGCCTGATGCGCCAGCAGGACTCGAGGCCCAGGAGGGCTGAGTGTGGACGGGCCCTAGACATTGTCGGGGGGCACCTGACGATGACGGAGCGTGAGCGTGTTCCTGTGTACATTCTAAGGTATTGTCAGAGGGAAGAAATGCTGGTGAAGTCCCTCCTGCAGCGCTGACCAAGGGGGTTTAGAAACCCAAGTACCTGTGCAGTCGTCACCTGCACTTGGAGTCGACTTGTTTTTAAGGATTTGAAGAGATGGCCTTGTTCTTCAGGACAGCCCACGAAGGAGCTGTGAGGAGGCAACTCTGGGGCAGGTGCCACGGGTCTGGGGGAGTTTTTCTCTTATTCACAATGATGCTGTCCTTGCAAGGACATCGCGCCGTTTTCTCTTGCTCTGTGCAGGGTCATAAAACACGGGCTGGGCCCCTCCTGCAGACCTGGCGTTTGACTGGAGGTGGAGTCTGTGTCTGAAGAGGTTATTAGAGGTGTCTTTGCTCCCGGGCCTTCTCTGCTCCTCCCTGACAGGCTGCCTGAGGAGAAGCCTGGCCTTGGCCGCAGTGCACATGAACTCATAGGGGATCTTAGGGCATCGCCGCCTCCCACTTGGGGAGTAGGGGACACTGTTCTGAGGCTGGCACTGCCTACCTCTCCCATGGCGTCGACTGGGGCCCAAAGGCCTCATCCCGTGCCTCTTGTCCAGGGATGTGCACATGCTTTCTCCCGCCGCACGCCCTCCCCTCCCCTGGCCCAGCACTCTGCCCACCTCTCCAAGGGTCTGGCTGTTCTGACAGGGTGGGAGTGTTCAGCTGGAAATTTCATTTTTCCAGGTACATCCTATTTCCATTTTTCTTTCAAATCCTGATGTTTAACCTCAAAGTGGTATCCCCTTTGTTGCAAACCAAACATGTCCACATCTCAGAAACACTTGCAACCCTAACTCTGGGGCCAAAAAACACCTGGTTAGCCAACAAGGAGAAGGCAGGCACCTGCTTGCCCATCCACAGCTAGGCTGAGAGTGCCCGACTGGGACACATGGGGCCATGATGCCTGCCAAGCGGGACGCGAACCGCTCCCTGCCACAGAGGAGCCATCTCCCTGTTGTGTTGTCTCTTGTTTCACAACAGATTGCCCACCAAACTGAGTGGTTGGAAGCAAGAAACAACAGTCATTTATTATATCTCGTGATTCCACAGGCTTCAGCTGGGCGCCTCCTCTACTGGGGTCCCTGGGGCCTCGTGTGGTGGCAGTTGGGGTGGCTGGCTGGATGTCCGTGCCTCGGTGCCCCTCCCCGTGGCCTCTCCCCACAGCAGAGCAGCCAGCACTTCTCCCTGGTAACTCAGAGGAAGGCTGCTCCACGTCACATGACGTCATGTCCTGCACGTTCTGTCTGTGAAGCAGGCCTAGGCCAGAATCAAGGGCTGGGACAGGGACCCCTTTTCAGGAGGAGAAGCTGACATGCTTCTCAGCATGCACGTCCTCGAGGGGTGGCCTCGTGGAGCCAGAGCAGCACAGATTCGTGGCATGGTGGTACTTGGTGGCATCATCCTGGCCATGCCAGCTGACTCGCAGCCTCAATCTGTAAAATTGGGTGGTGATAACTCCTCTGCTGTTAGGATCGTTATGACTGGACTGACGAGTGCTTGGCCTGGTGCCTGAAGCCTCAAAGCCCCTCCATGAACGGGAGCTGGGAGTGGCCATGTTTCTAGGCAGATGGGGCTTTGCTGCAGCTGCTGTGATAGAGAAGGGCCTTGCCCCGCAGCTGACCTAGAACACTTCCATGAATCAGGTCTCATCTGGCAAAAAGGAAGTGTCTTCCCTTGTCCTTCTGAGGCCTCCATTAGCGACGTGAAGCGCTCTCTGTGCTCCAGGCCTCCCCGCAGAGGAACCCGGGTCCCAGCGCCATGCACGGCAGTCTCACCATGGTAACGCGCCTTTGTTTTCTTTCCGTTTCTTTTGATTTCAGCTGCGGATGGAAAGGAGTTGGTCAGCCCTTGCCTGTCTCCCAGTTTCAAAGGAGAGTGGGAACATGCTGAAATAACATACAGAATCTCAGGACAGAAGGCAGGTATGGCAGATTTATCGTTTGCCTGTGGTTTCTGAGAGTTAAGAATGACAGCCTGCCCCCTCCCCTGGGCTTTCCACATGCCTCTGAGAAACAGGGAGGCTACTGCCAAACCTCTGTCACAGACGAGCCCGTACTTGGCCACAAAATGGAAGCTGCCCTGCCGGCCTCACCAGGGCTCCAGGAGGCCCTCGCCAGCACGCTGGGAACTGCCGGCTCCCGCGGGGTCTCTGCACAAGGCTTCCTTGTCTGCTGCCAAAAGCTTTCTTCCAAAGGACCGGACTTCCTAACAAGCCTCCAGTGAGGAAGGACCTGCGCGTCCCTCAGCTCTGAGATGGACAGCCAGACCCAGGCTATGGGCCAGCAGCTCTGAGGGCACCTTGGGAGAGCGAGAAATGGCTTCCCCTCGGGCAGAGTTGGCCTCCCTCCCGACTGAGCAGACAGGAGGGCTGCTCCCCTTGACAGTGGCATACTGTCCCACCTGCCTGGCCCTCTCACCCCATGCGGTTTTTGTTGCTCTGTGCTCTTTTACTTTCTTCTAAAAGGAAAATTGAAATATTGTTTCCAGGCTGGGCACACGGGCATGAGGTTTGTCTGCCTG
The DNA here is from genome assembly GCF_021613505.1 of Equus quagga. NCBI lineage: Eukaryota > Metazoa > Chordata > Mammalia > Perissodactyla > Equidae > Equus > Equus quagga. Next base: position 62,665,626 of record NC_060278.1, read on the forward strand.
TCGTGACAGAGCTGTCTCTACTCACAACACTAAATGTGTGGGGATTTCCCTCCACCAGCACTTCTGTTCTGACACTGACTGCGTGGAGTTAGTGCAGACCCCACGGGCTGAGGGCTCAGCCGCACAAGACTGCCCCCACTGCAGACGCCAGTCTCAAGCAGTGAGTCCCCAGGGTGCTCACACCTCTAACTTGGCCGCAAATCCGGGGTTCCCACGAGCCCCTCCTCAGATTCCATAACTGGCTAGAACAGCTCACAGAACTCAGGGAAACACTTACTGGTTTCTGATAAAGGCTGCAACTCACGAACAGCCAGATGGAGGAGGTACACAGAACAAGGTGTGGGGAAGGGACACGGAGCTTCCACGCCCTCTCTGGGCACGCCACCTCCCAGCATCTCCACAAGTTCACCAACCCGGAAGCTCTCTGAATCCCATCCAGTGGGGGTTTTATGGAGGTTCATTACGTAGGCATGATTAATTAAATCACTGGCCACTGGTGATTAACTCCATCCCCTCCTGGGAGGTTCAGGGATGGGGCTGAAATTTCTAACCCTCTGAGCACAAGGCTAGTTCCTCTGATAACCAGCACCCATTCTCAAGTCATCAAGGGACCCAGGAAGAGTCACCTCGTTAGCATAAACTCAAGTACGCTTATTATATTATTATAAAGGGCCTTATTATGAATAACAGAAGTCCCTCTCACTCTCATCACTCAGGAAGTTCCAGGGGTTTTAGAAGCTCTGTGTCAGGATCCAGGAACAGACAGAATGTATGTTTCTCATTATCCATGACCCTGCAGGTCACTGACTCAGTCACCCCTGGTGCATGTGCCGTGTGCCAGGCCCTGCCACAGGCACTGGGCGCACAGCAGTGCATGGTGCAGACAAGATCTGCGCCCATGTGCAGCTAACATTCTAGGGGGAGGAGTCAGACAGTAAAACACATGAGAAAGTGCTTTGAAGAAAAATAAAACAAGGGGAAGAGGAGGTTCTGAGGGGGAGATTGCAGTTTTAAATAGGACGGCCTAGGAAGGCCTCATGGGGTGATATCTGAGCCAAGACATGAAGAGATTTGGAATGGGCCACTCAGATATAAAGCAGCAGCTCTCTAAGCTGTGAGAGCAGCACGTGCAAAGGCCCTGAGGCAGCTGCTGTGTTTAAGGAACAAGGAGGAAGTGTGTGACTGGTCTGACAAGGGAGAGTGGAGGGAAATGAGGTCCGAAGGGAAAGTCCTGGCTCTAGGCCATGGTGAGACCTGGATGGAGCTGTCAGCAGACAGCTGGGAGGTCTTAGGGTAAGATGGGAAGCTTGAGGTGTGGGCTGTGGGACATCCATGTCCGTTAACCTTTAGGGCCTGTGGTGGTCTCCTTCCAAGCAAGGAGTTAATGACCTGCCCTGTGAGCTTGGGAAGCTGCTTGCTAGGCCTGTTTCCTCATCTGTGACATAAAGAGGGTCTAGGCCCCACCCCTAAGGTGGCTCACAAGATGGAGCAAGACACAGCCGTGCGTGTCAAGGGTGACAGGGCAAGTGTGGGGTGGACAGTGCAAACTTGAGCCACTGGCCTGTGTCAGGACAGCTGCTGAGCCTGGCCGGGGCTTGTGTCCTTCAGGCTTGGGGCCGTGCTCCCCAGCTCCTGCATGTGTGGGGATTCTCTCCCTTGACCTGGGTCAGCAATGCCATGGCTCCTGAAGGGTTGCTGTTGACGTGCGTGGGGCTGGTGAGCCTCCTGACTTGGGGCAAGATCTCTGCAGGCTTCTTGTCCCACCTCACCCTCCAGGCCAGGATCTCGAGTCACTGGGAAAGGCCCCAGGGGCTGCATGGCCCGGTGCTCGGAGCCCACTGACCGCTGGCTTCCTGCTTTTCCTCTGCCCAGCAGTGAACCTCCACGAGCTGTGCGCCAGCAGAGTGTCGGAAATCCTTCGGAATCAAGTGCACAGAGTGGCAGAAGTGAAGGACGTGGATTTCTATGCTTTTTCCTACTATTATGACCTTGCAGCAAATGTTGGCCTCATAGGTAAGGGTGGGGCCCAGTTGGGCTGTGCCAGGACCTTGAGTCTGGGCTCACCCGGGCAGGAGCCTCGGCAGGAGTAACTGTTGTCAGTCACCCTCAGGGCAAGAGAACTAGACTTAGGGGGCAAGCCTCTTGTCCAAATAGGAAGTAATAAGCCCCCCTTATATAAATAAGTCAGTTCTTTGAGCCACTTGGTGAAGTTCCATTGTCAGTGCGGGAACAGTGACTTGTTGATTTATTCTGCTCTGAGGCAGAGCTGACTCACCTGTGTAACTCAAACCCTCAGCTGTTCCTGCCTCAGCCGGAGTTCTGGCTGAGGAAACTGTTGGTGATGCAGCCACGTGGCTGGCTATCCCCAGCTGGCGCCCAGGCTGGCATGGGGAGGAGTCAGCCCACGCCACAAATCACCCTTAGGAGTGTATGGAATCTCACTGGCTCCTTCATGCCCCATGAGTGCAGTCAGGGCAGAAGATGATACTAGGAGTTTGCCGAGGCTGATGGTGTTCAAAATCAGGGTAGAAACTCTTGAGAGCATTGTGAAGTCACTTCAGTGGATCGTGACCAGTTTTTTAATGGAATAGATTGAGAATATCAGATGCATTGCCTGTGCTAAGGATAAGAACATCAATGTAAATAAAAGGCCTCCAGAAGAAACCAATGATGTCAGATTCTGGTCCCTGGGACCCGAGCGCTCCTGCAACATCACCAGGCTCACTGAGGCTCCCCACTGGCTGGGCCCAGTGTGGAAGGCAGCCAGCCAGTGGAGGGGGTCCAGGTGGAAGGGGACCTCTCTTACCCCTCTCTGTGGCACAGAACAAGGTCCCTGGCACCCCCAACAGCTGACCTTGTGACTCCTTGTCCTGTGCCCTGCGGGCTCCCCATAGGTGAAGCTAGGACAGACTAACCCTTATTGTCCTTACTGTGCTGCTAGCTGCAGACATCGCGGTGCCCAGGGTCCACCACACCCCAGCTTGGCCTGGCAGCCTGCTGGGGGCCCCAGCCTCTGGGGTTGTCTGTGCAGGGCTCCGCCCCAGCATCCCCTCATCAGTTTGGAGTCCCTCACTCTGGCTGCAGGCTGCCTTTTCCCTGGGGAACCGACCTCTTCCCCTGGTGACCTCAGGAGATGCTGGGCTGGCAGAGAAGCTGTTCTGATGCCCTTTGTGGTCACGCATGGCTCTGAAAGAATGGCTTGGGCCTGTTTTCAGAAATGGAGTCCACCCCTAATGATGACATTTGCTGACTTACAAATGCCCAAAGCCAAGGGAGAGTCAGGAGGAGATTTCGTTTTTCAAGACATTGAGTAGCTGCCTTATACCAAATAAATGTGTGGGATACCCCAGGGGCCGTCTCTCAAACATAGAAGTTTTGGAGAGCGTTGAAGAAACAGTCTCCATCTTTGAGAACTGGGGACACAGCTCTTCGTGCCTCCCTCTGTGGGAATGGCAGAAGCCTGGGGCCGTTCCCTCCTCAAGAACCTCATAAAGGCTCTGCCCATTTGTTTTAAGACCTAACCACTCCTTGTTTTTTTTTACAGGATTTTTTCTTCACACTCAGGAAATTAATACTAGAATACCATTATTGAGCTCAGGGCCACAGCTTCAGGAAACATTTCTAATTCTGTGTTTTTATTTTTTTAACTTAAAATTAAGAATTTGCTCAATCTTTGGGGTCCAGGGATCCATATGAGCTGTCTCTGGGGGTCCCTCTAAGGTCCCTGACCATGCTCACCACCCCCATATGGTCTTGCACGAAAGACCTGCCCATCCCAAGCTGTGTCACCTTAGAAGCCATGATCGGTGCACTTGGGGCCACTGCCCTGCTCACAGCCTGGCTCCAGGACACAGCCCTGCCTCTGCTTCTCCAGGCTTCCCGGGTGCCAGCCTCGGGGCCACAGGGGCATTGCAGCTCCTGCAAGGCTGGTGCAGACGGGGCACTTGGTCTCATCCCACAGATGCTGAGAAGGGAGGCAGCCTCATCGTTGGAGACTTTGAGATAGCAGCCAAGTATGGTGAGTGGCAGCTGCACTGCCCAGGTGAGGAGGCCGGGGCCTGGAGACGGGCACCGTCCCAGCACGTGGCAGACTGCTGCAGTGCTTGAGAGGCAGGCGCTAGCACCGGAGTCCTGGGTTTGGTTCCTGGCTCTGTCAACCAGACGAGTGTTCAGAGGCGTGAGAATGTGGAGTTCAGAGTGTACGTGGGGTCACCGTGCTGGGTCCAGACCACAGGTCCACTATGTCCAGAGTGGGCACAGGCAGGTGGGGGGGTCTCAGTGTCCCCAGCTGGGAGAGGCCTATTTCTAGTCCCAGGGATGGGAGAAACGGACTCCCTTGATTTCACTTTTTACTTTGACTTGGGTGACCCTAAGAGTGATCTCCCCTGAAATTTTCCCAGCAAATTCACAGTTGTCACACAAACCCAAAGAAGCTGGGGACCCTGCACAGCAGAGCCCAGCATGTGGGGCGTGACGAGCTGCCCCGTGAGGCAGCCCTGGGCCACCCCTGCCTATCTCCCTTCCCCTCCCTCCTCGTCCCCTGGTGTGAAGTGAAGGCTTGTCATAAATATTCTGCTCTTTTGGTTGCCAGTCACAACTGCAGATCAAAAGAGTCAAACTTTGTGTGTTTCCCCATAGAAAATCCTTCCTCTCTCTCCCCTCCCCAAAATGGCTTTTTTTAAAGCTTTCTTGTCACTTCTGGGCTTATCCCGTGGACACTGGGTGTCTGATTCTTCAACGGGAAAAGGTTCAGAGCAGAATTCTGGGAAGGCTGTTGGTGGGTTTGTCCATCCTCCTTGAGAACAAGAGTGGATTGTTCTGAACCGGCTTTGTCAGTGTTTTCATTCTCCAGAAAACCCAGGTCCACACCTGGGAGAGGTGTCCAGGGTCACAGGCACCTCTCATGTGGCCCATGAGACTGTGGCCTTCCACCCATGACACCAGCATCTGACGCACAGGCCCCTCTTGCCCGGCCTGCTGGGGACTGGGCTGGCCTGGAGCCCCTGCCTCATGGTGTGCTCTTGGCGGAGCACCTCCTCGCTCTGAGCTGCAGTCTCATCTAAATCAGCAGCGAGGACCTGGGGCTGGCCCAGTGGTGGAGGTTGGGGGCTGGAGTGGGTGGAGCAGGGTCTGCACGTACCCTCCCCGGCCCAGGAAGTAAACCCCCTGGGGCCTGACGGAAGCCGGTGTTTGTGCCCTCAGTGTGCCGCACGGTGGAGACCCAGCCACAGAGCAGCCCCTTCCTGTGCATGGACCTCACCTACGTCAGCTTGCTGCTCCGAGAATTCGGCTTCCCGGGAAACAAGGTCCTGAAGGTAAGCACTTGCTTCTTGGGAGCCCCTGCACCCTTTATAGCGTGAGGCTGGACCGCTGCTTCCGGCCTCCCAAGCAGGCCTGCCTTCCACACGTACCCAGTGATCCCCTCTGCCCCTCCCTTTATCTTTTCAAGCTGACTCGGAAAATCGACAATGTTGAGACCAGCTGGGCGCTGGGGGCCACTTTTCATTACATCGACTCCCTGAACAGCCGGAAGAGTCGGGCCTCCTAGCAGCCGAGCTGCGGCGGCGGTCCTCACAGAAGCGGCTGCATCTCCATAACAGACCCCTTGGGATCCCTGGACATGTTAGGAGGACGCCACAGTTCGTCTGTGACCACTCCTCCCCTCGGCCTTGCAGACCTGCCTCTGGTGGGGTAGTGGGCTGGAGGGCAGCCCAGGCCCAGTGCTGCCTCCTACCGGCCTTGGCTCCATGTGGGCAGCAAGCCAGACAGGGCGAAGGGCACACGTGAGGCCAGGGCGACGCAGCCCCACTGTCCCCCACCGTTGCTCTCTGCAGGGCTGAGGCATTTGTGATGTGTGTCCTGTGACAGGCGTCTTGTCTTGTCTCCTTGCCCCTGTTTCCCCCGCCCCCACGGCAGACCTCCACCTTCTCCCCGAGAATCCATGGGGAGGTTATCCAGGCCATCCTGGCTGCTCTCAGGGTGAGCTGAGTGGGAAGCATCACGCCCTCTGGGAGGGTAGGCTGGGCGGGACACTGTGAACTCTGGACTTGAACCTGTTTGGCTCCTCCTTGGGTGTGGATGTGTGAGGTCATCCGGAGGTCTGTTTCCTCAGTCCTTGAGTGGCTCAGGCTAATTGATGGAGTTGGCACTAGGACTGGGAGGAGGGGCGGGGGAAATACCTCTTCATGGCCCTCGTGTGCCCTGGCTATTCAGAGAAAGTCTAAGTGTGAGCTGAACTGCTGTGAAATATTGTGCTGCGTGAATGACATCTCTGTATGTGGTGCCGAGTGCTTGTGTCTCTTGTGTTCTAAACCCCAGTGAATGTATTGCTGCCTTGAGGCATTCACAAACCCAGAGGTGTCAGAAGACACAACGTCTGCAGGTCAGCCGGGCCGCAGTCCCTGGAACTGCCCTCTCGTGGCTCTACTCGTGTCTGGGGCCACAGCCCGTCCCCCAGGGGCTCCACAAGATGCTGACTCGACCGTCTTGCCTCCGTGGCACGAGCTCTGGGAGATGGGGCAGTGCACTGTGCTCAGATTTGGGTCCCGGGTCCACAGTCATTCCTGCCATGAATGTACAGTACACCGAAGAAGCTGAACCTCACTTGTTCTACTCAAAATAAAGGGTTTGCAAGGGTTTCTGCTTCTCTGTGATTCCTGTCAGCATCAGCAGCACTTGCCCACCCCAGCTCCGCAGGGAAGCATCTGGGATCCCTGGCTACCAAAGTTTTAACAAAAAACTACCCAAGCAGGGTGACAGATGGTGGCACAGTTAGGTCCTGTCAGTGTGTCTCACAGCAGACATGCGAGGGTACAACAGCAGAAGGGCACATGGGGTCTGCCCCTGGCCCCCTGGCATCCCCCATCATAAGTGGCCCTGTGGAGGCCCAGGCTGTTATAGGGGTCTGGCAGGGGAGCCCCACACCTTCCCTGTGCTCTGTCAGAGCTCCCTCTCCTGGGACTGTGACCTGCAGTGCCTGCCAGAGAAAGCGTGGTATTGGAGCAAGCACTGAGCCCCGGTTGCAATGTGTTTAGTCAGAATCTGCCTTTAATCTGGGACAGTTGGAGGGGGTTGCATGCCAGAAAAACTGGGCAGACCCTCTCCCCCAGCACTTGGTGCTCACAGCACCCACACCTATCTTGGGACCTCACAGACGGGAGCACGGAGCGGCCCCTTGACCTCCCAGGGCCACAGTGGGACCAGAGCGGACGTGACTGCTGGATATGCCTTCATGGTGGAGGCTTGTGGGGAGAGAAAAGGACTCTGCAGAAAAAAGTGAGAGGATAATTTTACTTCTCACCTCCCGGAGCTTGAACTTCCCAGTGGGGGAGGCAGGAGAGGGATCCAACTGTAAAACCTTTGATGTTTGAGAAGCGCCCTACTAGCAAGGCACTCAGTCAGGGGAGGGCTTCTACCCTTTTCTAAGTATCCCCATCTGGTGAGTGGGGTGACTGTTACAACCCCAAGTCCAGGAGGCTGCAGGAAGACCACCAGGGTGCAACCACTGATAGAACTGGAGCCAGCTCTCCTCTGCCTGGTGTTTTCCCCAAAACATGAATCTTAGGGCAGAGGTCTGGAGGTCTGTGTGCAACACAGCAGGAAAAGACAAAGCAGGAAAGATGCTTCCTCCAAATAAGAAGCCACGTTAGGACTAAAGCCAGGAGGCTTTCGCTTGACAAGGGCTCAAAAGCCCAGCTTCTCCCCACGGCTCACCACCCCGCCTTGGTCTGCCAGCCCCTTTCCTTCCATGATATCTGACAGTTTAAATATTTAAAGAACTCCGGAGGCAGGGAATCAAAAATGCATGAAGGTAAAAGTGAGGATTGATTTGGTCCATTTATAGGTTAGTGATCTCACATCTGAAAAAGTGTGAACAACTGGAAGTTTCCCAAAAGATTGCCAAATAAGTCATGGAATATTTTGAGCCCAGCAAAATATGCAAGTCATTTCACTCTAAGTGTCTTTTGTGATAATAAAGTAGGCTCTTGTTTTTTCAAAAATAGCTACATATGCACATCCCGACATGTTGTAAATGATGCAAACTGGGGACGCAATGAGAATTTTGTTCCCTCCCATGTGTCCCACCTCACAGAGGACATGGGCATCTATGTGCTCAGTTCTTCCTTGCACTCCTCACACACTACCTCCTGCCCACGTGTCCCACACCATCCTGTTCCCACTTAGAAGTGTTGGTGCACACTGAGCTGCTTTGGTCCTGCAGTGGCTGTTGACATTCCCACATGTGGGTGACAGGACGCCACAGCATCAAGTTGTTTCCAGGCTTATGTCCATGTGCGTGAACCATCCCGACATTGCCGAATTCAAGGGCAGGAACATCGTTTTGTTTTAGAGTGCTTCTTAGAAGCATATGTTAATAAGGAATTTAAAATCTGAGTTCGATTGCAGCTTAAGTTGAATGATGAGGGAGAAGAATGCATCAATATAAGTTAGGAAATAATGGAATTAAACTGATTCTTACTCTTTAATGTGAAATGTGTCCTCTCTGATATTCATGATAGTTCCACTTGCTTCCTTTATCTTCACAGGGATGGATCATTAAGCATCTTGAGAAAATAGGAAAAGTGCCAGGGAGCTCTCTCTCTTAGGCTGAGTCACTGAGGTATCCCTCTGACCCCTTGTCTTCACCTCCAGGGTCAGATCTTGGAAAGTTGTTGTGCGGCCTTGGGCATCGGTTTCTCCCTGCCCTATTGAAGAGCAAGGATGAGAGTCTCAAGAATGAGGTAAATAAAGGGGTCACAGTGGCAGCCTTGCCAATCCAAGGAACCACTGTTGTTCTAGGCCAGTGGAGGGAATGAAAAGCCTGTGAAGGTAGGGGCCCTTGTGGGAGTCAAGAGTCCTTTAAAAGGCTATGTTTTTTCCAGAAAACAAAGTTTTGAGACTGCTAGAAGAGTTTAGGGAAGGAGTTCACTTGAAATGCTCCCAAGGGTTTACCTGCTGTTCTTACCCAACCTCCCACAGAACAGAAACAGATTCACCCGGGCAGGACGTGAAATCACTGCTTGGAGTCTCCATAGCTTTTTTATAATTGAGGTCTAATTGACAGGCACCATTATATTGGTTTCAGGTGTACAACGTAATGATTCAATATTTGTATACAGTGTGAAATGATCACCATAATAAGTCTAATTACCATCCATCCCCATACACAGTTAAAATTTTGTGTGTGTGATGAGGACTTTTAAGATCTACTCTCTTAGCAACTCTCAAATATGCAGTACAGTATTGTTAACTGCAGTCGCCATGCTGTACGTTATGTCCTCTTGTCCGTTTTGCCCACCCCCAACCCCTCTGCCTCCAGCAACCACCAATCTGTTCTCTGTAACTATAAGCTTGGTTTTTGTTTTTGATTTTTAGATTCCACATGTAAGTGATATCATATTCTCTGTCTGACTTATTTCACTTAGCATAGTGCCCTCAAGGTCCATCCATGTTGTCGCAAATGGCAAGATTCCATTCTTTTTTATGGCTGAGTCATGTTCCATTGTATATATACCTCATCTTCTTTATCCAATCATCCATCAGTAGAAACTGAGATTGTTTCCATATCTTGGCTATTGTAAATAATGCTGCAATGAGCAGAGGAGTGGCTATATCTTTTCGAATTAGTGTTTTCCCTTTCTTTGGCTAAATACCCAAGTGGAATTGCTGGATCATGTGGTAATTTGATGTTTAATTTTTTGAGGAACTTCCATACTGTTTCCATAGTGTGTGTCTCAGTTTACATTCCCACCAACAGTGGACAAGGGTTCCCTTTTCTCTACTTCCTTGCCAACACTTGTTATTTCTTGTCTTTTTGATAATAGCCATTCAAGTATGAGGTGATGTCTCATTGTGGTTTTGATTTGCATTTCCCTGATGATTAGTGATGTTGAGCATCTTTTCATGTGACTGTTGGCCTTTGAAAAGAAGGCCAACAAAGAAGAAAATGTCCTCTTTGGAAAAATGTCTGGTCCAATCCTCTGCCCATTTTTTTAATTGGATTTTTTTTTTTTTTTTTGCTGTTGAGTTATATGAGTTCTTTATATATTTTGGATATAACCTCCTTATCAGATATATGATTTGCGAATATTTTCTCCCATTCAGTAAATTGCCTTTTCATTTTGTTGATGATTTTGTTTGCCATGCAGGGCAGGAACATTTTAGATTGTGACTGTATTGCCGGATTTTCCTACAACTCCGCTGGTAGCTTTGGTGCCTGCTTCCCCAAGCCCTCACCAACATGGCTATGACCAAACCCTTTGCTCTGCCATTCTGGCGCGTAAACAATGATACCTGGTGGTTGTGCTGTGCGCTGACCTAATTCATCTTGCATGCACATCTAAGAGTTATTTCCTTCTCTGTGAAACATCTGTTCATGTCCCTTGCCATTTTTCTGTGAGATTGTGGTCATTTTCTTCTTGATTTCAGGAGATTTTTTTTATATTAAGGAAATTCACCATTGTGATAGAATGCATTGCAAATTTTTCCCCACTTTATTATTATTATTTCCCCATTTATTATTTTTGACTTTATGATGTAATGACATCTGGGTTTTCTGTCATAATTAGAAAGGCTTCTCCACTGAGATAGTTTTAAAAGTTAACATAATAGTTTTGGTTTTTGTTGTTATGGTTTTAGTTTTTGCCTTACTTTAAGAACTCCCAGCACATGCATTTGCATACTCTCAGGCACAATGAATCATAGTTTCAGGATGAATTTGATTTTTAGAGCCATTTCAGAATCACTGGAAGGCGAATGTGATATTCAAACTGGGATAATACCATTTTTGGCTAAAATCAAAGATGGCTATAAAGTAATAAGGCAATTCCGAAAGGGAACTTGGAGAAGTTCAGAGTCATGGCCCAGTCAATGATGTCTTTATGGAGAGTTTCCCGAGGTGAGAACTTTAAGAAAACCACACTTGGGTGTCAGTTTCTGGTAGTCGCTTTAAAATGACTTGTTTGGACACCATGAAATGTGAGGAATGTCGAAGCAATTGGAGCTGTTCATCCTTGTGGAGGAAAAAATGTTTTCTCCTTCTGCTCCTCTACTCACCACCTACACTCTACGCTCAATACCCACTCGGACACCAGATGTCGGGGTTACCCCACACCAAGCGGTTCTCGGACAGCAGCTGGGTGTCCTGCAATTTAACTCCATTCTGACACTATCTACCTGGGGTTAGTATCGGATCCCACAGGCTAAGGGCTCAGTCCCACAAGACTGCCCCCCACCCCTGACTTCAGATGCCAGGCTCAGGTCCAGGTTGTCACCTGTACTTCTGACCAACTGGCCAGAAATCAGAGGTTCCACCACCCCCTCCTCAGATTCACTGATTTGCTGAGAGGCTCACAGAACTCAGGAGGACAGTTTACTTCCATAGCAATATTGCTAGTTTGCCACAAAGGATGCAAATGTACAGCCAGATGGAAGAGACGAGTAGGGCAAGGTATGGGGGAAGGTTTCAGAGCTTCCGTGCCCCAAGCCCTGTACTTCAGGAGTTTTTATGAAGGCTTCACTATGTAGGCTTGGTTGATTAAATCATTGGCATTGATGATTAAGTAGCTCTCCAACCCCTCTTCCTTCCCCAGAGGCTGGGTGTCGGGGAGGCTGAAAATCCCAAACCTCTAATCATGTGGTTGGTCCCCTGGCACCCAGTCCCCATCCTGCAGTCCCCTAGGGGCTCTCCAAAAATCACCTCGTTAACGTAAACTCAGATGGGGTTGAAAGGGCTTATAGGACCTAGGACAAAAGACCAAATATTATAACAAAAGATGCTCTCGTTGCTGTTATGCTCAGGAAATCCCAAGGGTCTGGGGAGCTGTGAACCCAGAACAGGACGAAGACTGAAACTGTATTTCTTAGAAATCACAGCCTCACAGGCCTGGACAGCGAGGCTTCAGGGTGGCCGGGAATCTGACAGCCGTCTTGTTATTACCGAGATGTCAGCGCCGGGCCTCGCCTCTGTTGCTGCAGAGGCCAGAACTCAAACATGGGTAAATGCTCGGGAAGCTGTCGTCAGGCTCTAACTGTCCAACAGGAAAGATGTCCTGAAAGAAGACAGGCTCTTCTGCGTGCCAGCCTGCCCAGTCGGCATTCAAGGGTGCTCGCCGGGGGGCCCCTGCATAGGAGGAGAGAGTTCAGAATCAGGCACCTCCAAGGCCTCTTCACACTTGAGATCCTTGTGTTCACCTTGAAAATTATCTTGAACGTCAGGGTGAGATAAGCATGCTTAGATGTAATATCCCTCAGTTTTGAGCTGAAATAGCCACAGTGGCTCGTGTCTGTGGAGTGCTTGCTGTGTGTCTGGCAGGGGGCGACTGCTTTACTACACAGCTAATGATTTCATCATCACAGCAGCCCATGGGGCAGGTGCTGGTCATTTCCATCACGCAGCAGAGAGCTGAGCCTGAAGAAGCGAAAGGTCAGTGAGTGAGGAGATGAAGGGCCCTGCTCTGATGCAGGTCTGGAGGCTTCCAAACCCCAAACTAGTGTGCCATGTTGCCTCCAAAGTTAGAGTGTCTCCAGATGACTTTTTCCTCATCGCATCAGGCCTTGCAGGCAGTTAGTTATCAAAAGCAGTTCTCTCTGGGGTCGGCCCTGTGGCGTAGTGGCTGAGTTCACACACTCTCCTTCTGCCCAGGTTGGGATCCTGGCCACAGACCTAGCACCACTCTTCAAGCCATGCTGTGGCGGCATCCCACATAAAACAGAGGAAGATTGGCATACATGTTAGGTCAGGGCTAATCTTCCTCACACACACACACACACAAAAGCAGGTCTTTCTGCTAAAGAATCAATCATCGTGGTAATAATGAGCTTTGAAATATTCAGAAGAACACAGTTGAGAAATAAAAACTAGCTCCAGGCCTAACTGCCTCTATATCATTTTGACAGCCTCTGATTCTTACCTTTCTGTGTTACTGATTGGTGGATAAAGGTTTCCATTTAAGAGCTTAAGTGCAGCCAATAAATCTTAGTGTCTGCCCCAGGATTTACACAGGCAGAAGCAGCCCCTATAAGGTGTCCTGTCTGGCAAAGCCTCTAAAGGTCAGAAAAGCACCAGAGTTGCATTTTTATGGTGCAGAACATGGGGCAACAGGATGGCTCCAAATATAACTTCCAAGGCACGAGATACTCAACACATACGGCTATGTGGTTCCTCCAGACCCGCCCAGAGGGCAGCTAAGGATCAAAGGGTTTTGCACATAAAAATGCCAAAGCCTAGAGGCTTTCAAGGACTTGTTTGAAAGCAACAAAGAGAAATGAGAATATAAACCAGGATTTTCAGCTTTCTGGTGATGAAGAGATTTCAAAGGATTTTTTAAATGATTCTCCATACATTGGAATATTATTTGGCAGTAAAAATGAATGAAGTACTGAAACACGCTGCAACGTGGATGAACCTTGAAAACATTAGTCTAAGTGAAAGAAGCTAGATACAAAAGATCACACAGCGCATGGTTCTCTTTATATAAAATGTCCAGAATAGGCAAATCCATAGAGACAGCAAGCAAATGGGTGTTTGCCCGGGACTGGGGTCGGGGGAAGAATTGGGAGTAGCTAATTGATCTGGTACCAGGGTTTTGGGTGATGAGAAGGTTCTAAACTTAGATTATAGTGATGGTTGTATAACTCTGTAAAAATACTGAAACCATTGAATCATGCACTTTAAGTGGGGAAATAGGTAACTTATGGTATGTAAATTATATCATAATAAAGCAGGTTAAAAGACTGGAACTCCAGGAAGGCAGCAGCCTATAGCAGTAGGCTTCCCTTCAGAAAGTTCCCTTTAGGCTTAACCATGTCTTACCATTTTGTTCCCATCTGAAGGTACATGATCCTTTCTTCTTTTTTTCAACTCGTAGACTTTTTTTTTTTCATTGAGGTATAACTGACATATAACTTTATGTTAGTTCCAGATGTACAACATAATGATTTGATATTTATATATGTTGCAAAATGATCACCAGAATAAGTCTGGTTACCATCCGTCCCCAAATATAGTTACAATTTTTTTTCTTGTGATGAGGACTTTTAAGATTTACTCTTTTAGCAACTCTCAAATATGCAGTACAGTACTGTCAACTATAGTCGCATGCTGTACCTTACATGCCTGGGGCTTATTGATTTTACAGCTAGTGAAGTTTGTACCTTTTGACTCCCTTCACCCATTTTTCCCACCCCCTACCTCCCACCTCTGGCAACCATCAATCTATTCTCTGTATCTATGAGCTTGGTTTTTTTGTTTCGTTTTGTTTGTTTATTTGTTTTGTTTTTTACATTCTCTATATAAGTAAGATCATATAGTACTTGTCTTTCTCTAACTTATTTCACTTAGCTTAATGCCCTCAAGGTGCATCCATGTTGCTGCAAATGGCAAGTTTCCATTCTTTTTTATGGCTGAGTCACATTCCATTGTGTATACATACATCTTCTTTATCCAATCATCCATCAATAGACACTTAGGTTGTTTCCATGTCTTGGCTGTTATAAATAATGCTGCATTGAACAATCGAATGAGAGTGCATGTATCTTTTCAAATTATTGTTTTCATTTTCTTCAAATAAATACCCACAAGTGGAATTGCTGGATCATATGGTAGTTCTGTTTTTAATCTTTTGAGGAAACTCCATACTGTTTTCCATAGTGGCTGTGGCAATTTACATTCCCGCAACAGTGCACAAGGGTTCCCTTTTCTCCACATCCTCGCCTATGCTTTGTATTTCTTGTCTTTTTAATAATAGCCATTCTAACAGGTGTGAGGTGATATCTCATTGTGGTTTTGATATGCATTTACCTGATGCTTAGTGGTATTGAGCATCTTTTCATGTACCTGTTGCCCATCTGTATGTCTTCTCTGAGAAAATGTCTATTCAGATCCTCTGCCCATTTTTTAATTGGATTGTTTGTTTGCCTTTGAGTTGTTTGAGTTCTTTATATATTTTGGATATTAACCCCTTATCAGATATATGATTTGCAAATATTTTCTCCCACTCCTTAGGTTGCCTTTTCACTTTGTTGATGATTTTCTTTGCTGTGCAGAAGCTTTTGAAAGACCTATACACTGAAAACTGTAAGACATTGATGAAGGAAATTGAAGAAGACACAAATAAATGGAAAGATATTTCATGCTTATGGATTGGAAGAATTAATCTTATTAAAATGTCCATACTACCCAATGTAATATACAGATTGAGTGCAATCCTTATCAAAATTTCAATGGCGTTTTTCACAGAACTAGAAAAAACAATCCTAAAAATGTGTGAAACCACAAAAGACACCAAATAGCCAAAAAAATCTTGAGAAAGAAGAACAAAGCCGGAGACATCATGCTCCCTGATTTCAAACTACATGACAAAGCTATAGTAACCAAAACAATATGATATTGACATAAAAACAGACACATGAATCAATGGACCAGGATAGAGATCCCAGAAATAAACTCACATATATATGGTCAATTAATTTACAACAAAGGAGGCAAGAACATACACTGGGGAAAAGACGGTCCTTCAATAAACGGTGCCAGGGAAACTGGACAGCCACATGCAAAAGAATGAAAATATACCACTGTCTTACATCATACACAAAAATTAACTCAAAGTGGATTAGAGACTTGAATGCAAGACCTGAAACTATAACACTCCTAGAAGAAAACAGGCAGTACTCTCCTTGACATTGGTCTTATCAATGATTTTTTTGGAACTGACTCCCAAAAGCAAAGGCAACAAAAGCAAAATTAAATAAATAGGACTACGTCTAACTCAAAAGCTCTGCACAGAAAATAAGATCATCAACGAAATGGAAAGGCCACGCTTAGACTTTTTTCAATCTCGTCATGGTGTCCGCTTGGACCTGTAGGCTGAGAGAAGATCCCCTCCCCGGAGGTGGGGTCAGGTCTGGTCCTTCCCGGTGAACTCCTGGATCCTGCAGGAACTGGACTCATGGGGAGGGGCCCTCAGCTGCCTATTGTATAATGAAAGTTTGCCTAAAAGCAAAGAGGAGAATTGAAAACCCTGAGAATAGGGACACTGACGTTCCCTCCCCACCCCCAGGTTTCCTTGTGGAGCCATGAACTTTCTTGTTTTCTCAATGAGGAGTGCCAAGCCAGGACTCCACCCAAACCCAACAGCGAGGTTAAGCTGTTAGGAAAGCAAATAGCCTTTCCACGAGAAGCCTTCCTTCACTTCCCTCTTGGATGGACGTTTCATGGGTGGCTCAAAGCTTCAGCTAGAATTCCTCTGCACATGAATCTCGGAGGGAACTTGGTGCTGCTTCCTAGAGGCCTAGATTTGCAAAGGTTGCCTGTTTGATAGAGGTTGTATTTGGCACTTAAGATCTTTCTAGCTTTTACTCCTGACCTAGTGAATTTTTTTTTTTTTTTTTTTTTTTTGGCCAGGAAAGATTTGCTCTGAGCTAACATCTCTTGCCAATCTTCCTCTTTTTTTTTTTGTTTCCTCCCCAAAGCCTCAGTGCATAGTTGTATATTTTAGTTGTGATTCCTTCAGTTCTTCTATGTGAGCCACTGCCACAGCATGGCTACTGACAGATGAGTGGTGTAGCTCCATGCCCAGGAGCCAAACCCGGGCCGCCAAAGCAGAGCACCCTGAACTTTAACCACTAGGCCATCAGGGCTGGCTAGTAAACTATTTTTAAGAATGTTTTTATTGCGGTATTCTCATATAGTAAAATGTGCAGATCTTAGGTATACAGTGCAAACAATTTTGACAAATACACACACCCATGTAGCCCATACTCCTATTCTGTCACCCCAGAAAGTCCTAGACACTGTTCTGATTTCCATGCCAAACCTGACCTGTGCCAATTCTGGAACTTTATATAAACGGAATCACATGGTGTGTGCTCTTTTGTGTCTGGCTTTCAGCTCAGCATAATGTTTGTGAGACTGACCCATGTCAACATGTGTATTGTTAGTTCATTCCTTTTTTGAGGAAGATTAGCCCTGAGCTAACATCTGCTGCCAATCCTCCTCTTTTTGCTGAGGAAGACTGGCCCTGAGCTAACATCCGTGCCCATCTCCCTCCACTTTATATGTGGGACGCCTACCACAGCATGGCTTGCCAGACTTTGCCATGTCTGCACCCGGGATCTCATCTGGTGAACCCCAGGCCCCCGAAGCAGAACGTGCGAACTTAACCGCTGCACCAGTGGGCCAGCCCTGTTTCATTCCTTTTTATTGTTGAGTAGTATTCCATTATTTCAATATAATACCCTTTGTTTCTTCATTTTCTGCTGATAGTCACCTGGGCTGTTTCCGGTTGGGGCTTTAATGATGAGGGTCCTGTGAAGATTCCTGCGCAAGTCGTTTTGTGGACATGTGTTTCATTTCTCTTGAAATGAATGAGTACCTAAGAGTGGAGTGGCTGGGTCATATGGTGAGTGTATGTTGAACTATTTTATAAGAACCTACCAAACTGTTTCCCAGGGTGCCTCTACCATCCTCCTCTCTCATTAGTGGGGCTCCACACCCTCATTTTAATGTGAACCATTTCTGCAGGTGAGTTCTGGTACCCCGTTGTGGTTTAATGTGCATTTCCCTGATGTGATCTAGTGAATTTTAAAGAGGCTTCAAGAATCCTGCCCAGGCCAGTCACATCCCCAACCCCCAATCCATCCTTGCCTGGCAGGCTGCACATAGAACCACTGGGATGGACTCTTTTCAGTGTCCACTCGGGGGGCCTGTGTGTGGGGGGCAGTGCTGGGGACACAGGAGTCCCTCCCCACAGAGTGCACATTCCAGGTCAGGGCAGCAAACTCTTTCTGTAAAGGGCAGGTAGTAAATACTTTAGGCTTTACACCCCACACAGTCTCTCATAGGTGCTCAGCTCTGCTGTGGAAGGGTGACAGCAGCCCGAGACAAAATGAAAACGAATGAGTGTGGCTGTGTTCCAATCACACTGGGTTTATGGACACTGAAATTTGAAGTTAATATAATTTTCACATACCATGAATTCTTCTTTGGATTTCTTTCCAATCATTTAAACATGGTCGGGTGCCCACCTTCAACTGCCACCTCCTCGAGTCCCCGTTTGCCCAGCCCCAGGCCCCACCTGAGCACCTGCCAGGGAGGGGCTGAGACTGGCCTAGGAAGCTAGCCTGATGGGGTCATAGTTTGTAGGAGCAGTGCTGGGTTCAGCCCTCCGCTGAGGGAGTGTCCAATCTGAGCCCATGTAGGGTGGTCCTCGGGAGTGTCTGAGAGTCAGGGAAGCCCATGAGGGAACCACTGCAGGACTACTGGCAAGAGGACCTGACAGAGCAGCTGAGGATCAATGAAGGGGAGACTAGACCCACAGGGAACAAAATGGCTAGAGGCCCCTGACTTCCTCCTAAGACAATCAGCTGCTGAGACAGAGTCCTTGGGAGCTTGGGGGAGAAGATGGGCCCACCAGGCCTGTGTGTTGTTGGTACCTGATCTGGAAGCAGGCAGGAAGCCACTGGCCTAGAGAATGATGTAGAGCCCTATTGGATGCAGGGGGAGGGCAAGGAAACAGGATAAATTGGGGAGGAAGATGGTGGAAGGCCATGGGCTGCACGGTGTAAACACACACCCACAGATGCTCCCCATGGGGGTGGCTCCTAAGTGTGCATGTGATGAACTTTTATGGTTGTACACACCACACTGCAATAAAGAGCTTTCCTAAACCCCACAGGCTCGCTTACACCCACCCCCACCAGCTGTATCTACCCCTAATGTTCAAACACCATCCTTAGGTCTGGCAGCCTAGAGGTTTGCCTGTCCTCGAACTTCATGTGAATGGAACCCTTCAGGAGGTGCTCATTAGTGCTGGCTTCTCTCACCCACCATTATTCATCTGTGTCATTGGGTGTGGTTGATCATTCCCACGGCTGCAGATTATTCAGCTGTGGGAACATGCCACAATTTATTTATCCACTCCTGTGTTGATGGCCATTTGCATGGTTTCCAGTGAGACTGTTTTGAATAGGGCTGTTATAACATTTTTGTACATGCCTTTTGATTGGCATGAACATTCTTTTCTGTTGAATATTTTCTTTGGAGTAGAATTGCTGGGTCAGAGGCAGGTGTCTGCTTGGCTTTAGTGAATACTGCCAGTTTTTCAAAATGGTTGCATAGACCTGTAAGGACTCTCGTTGATGTAGAAACTACAGAGGCCAAGATGAGATCAGGGCCAGTGGGAGCAGGACTGAAGCCAGTAACACAAAGATGGCCCTGAGGAACGCCATCAGTGATGACAGTAGGTGCAGAACTGAGAATTGCTGGCGAGAATGAGTGAGGGGATCCTGAGCCCAGGGCCTGCAAGCTGGAACCAGGTGACCCCGTCTTTGGGAAGGGGAAGGGGTGCTGAGACAGAATCTGATGGCGTAGTGAGGGAGAGAGATGCCACCAGGAGTGGACCACAAGTCCAGGACCTCACCCTCAGCTCTGCATGTTGGGAAACTCAACTTCATTCATTCATCCAGGCGTAAGCAGATGGCAGGAAATTGTCATGTAGCAAGTCTCAGGAGATACCAGTTAATAAATAGAAAGAAAGTATTTGATGTGTTTATGGTGTGGCATACGTGGTCCCCAAAAAGGCATTGGTTGTCCCTAACAGCTCCACAGGTAAGCTCGCTCGGAGTCACAGCACAGTCTGGAAACTCCAAGTCAGAAGAGAGAGCTGGGTGTACTGGAGGGACACCACTGTCCAGCCCAGCTGCCTTAAGGACCTGTCCTGCTCCCTTCCCTGCTCAGGACTCCGCAGCAGGGAGTATGGGAAATTATGGATTCTTCAACACCTCCTTTCCAGTTATCTTCATCATTTTTACTTCTCTCCAGAGCTTATGCCTTAAGGCGTTGCCTCTTAAGGTGCTCCAGGACCAGGGGGATCGTTTGAAATGCAAAATGCGCCCCATCTCAGACCTGCTGAATCAGAATCTGCTTTCTAACCAGACCCCCAGGTGGGTCTTACAGAAAACACCATCTAAGAGACCTGCTATAACTGTAACCCAGGTGAAACTGGGCCTCGTGAAGGCTTGATCCTAGGTGAAGATGCTTCCAAGAAGGTAGAAATCTGACTCAAGGAGCCTTAAAGGATATTGGAGCTCCTTGCCCTGGCTTTCTTATAGGATTTTTACACAGCTCATCACACAGAAAGCATCCTAAAATTCCTCTTTCACGGTCTCTCCGCCTCCTTACAGCCTGTCTCTCTTCCCCACCTGCTGTCTTTGTGGTTTCTGTGGGTGTGGAGCACAGTGCGGGGCCGAGAACCACACACAGCAAGTGTTGGAAGAGTACTGAAGATTTTCAGGAGCTCACAGGCCAGAGGAGCAGGTGCACTGGACCAAGCACCTCCTCTTGCAGCCTGAGGGGTGTGTCGGCCTCACTCAGCCCCATCTCACCGGGCTGCTGACCCTGCCAGTGCACGCAGCAAGGGCAAGTCCCCACTGCTCCTGAGGCCTCTGAGGGCATGTGTGGGCATACTTGGGTGGCACAGCCAATCAATGCAGAGATACTTGTTTTCCAGGGTGACTTCCACAGTGGGCATTATCGTTTGTTTACATTAATTCAGGCTGTGCAAAGATAGACTTTCTCACTGTGAGCTTAATACATCCCGTGGAGACAGGCAGTGCTACAACCAGGCCCGCCTGCGGACGGGGACCTCCTGCTCTGCATGATGCCAGGAGGTTTCTGAGTGAGAGCAGCGATACCGAAGACCTCTGATCCTCTCGATGATGATTTCCTCATGGCCCTGGCCTGGAATGACAGGAGATGGTTAGGTGCAGGCAGGCACATCAGAGTTATTCTGCTCACGCCTGGCCCCGAGCCCTCTAGGCTGCCAGTTCACCCTGCCCCTTGGATGAAACCATGGTGACCTAGGTCACTCTGGAGCAGCAGAAAGTCCAGTCTAACATTCATCTCCAGGGTGATCACCAAAACTCCAAGGGCTTGTCCAGTTCAAGCCCCCCAAAGTAGGGGAATGTTTCTGGCTTGGAGGATGGCAGGGTGATGGCCCTGGGTGTCCTGGTCCAAGCTGCTTCTTTCTTTAGCATGTCCGTCGCCCCTGACCATCACCGACTCTTATTTGTGCCGCCCTCCCTTCCGGACGGGGAGGGAAGCACTGAGTGAGTCCATGAGGTGGACTTCTCAAGCTGACTCGTGCTACTCGGCTTTAGAACCAGTCTCAATAATTTAAGAACTGGGGACCTTGGGCCTTGGTTATAGACGTCGGCCTCATGGCCCAGCTGAGCATGATAAGACAGTGTCCTGCTCTACACACTGGGCAACTCCATGGTGCATTTACAGTGGTCCCCCCTTATCTGTGGTTTCGCTTTCTGCTGTTTCAGTTACCCGTGGTCAACTGCGGTCTGAAAATATTACATGGAAAATTTCAGAAATAAACAATTCCTAAGTTTTAAGTTGCACACCATTTTGAGTATTGTGATGAAATCTCACGCCATCCTGCTCTGTCCCACCCGGGACTCGAATCCTCCCTTTGTCCTGCATGTCCACGCTGTAGATGCCACCCGCTCCTTAGTCACTTGTTAGCCGTCTGGGTTATCAGATCGACTATTGTAGTATCACAGTACTTGTGTTCAAGTAACCCTTATTTTGCTTAATAATGGCCCCAAAGTGCAGGAGTGGTGATGCTGGCAAAGTGATGCTGGATATGCCAGAGAGAATCCGTAAAGTGCTTCCTTTAAGTGAAAAGGTGAGAGTGCTGCACTTGATAAGAAAAAAAATTGTATGCTGAGGTTGCTAAGATGTACAGTAAGTTTTATTACAGTATATTGTTATAATTGTTCTATTTTATTATTAATTATTTTTAATCTCTTACTGTGTCTAATTTATAAATTAAACTTTGTAGGTATGTATTATAGGAAAAAACATAGTATATGTAGGGTTCGGTACTATCTATGGTTTCAGGCATCTACTGGGGGTCTTGGAATGTGTCTCCTCTGGATAAGGGGGGACTACTGTATTCGCATTCCTACTAGGACCAGGACCTGGGTGCTGGGTTAGAAAGGCTGCCTGGGGCAGAGATTCCCACATTTGCCCAATAAAAAGAATGCCCTTGGAACTCTGGATTTGGGGCCTTGCTTGTAACAAGCCCCACAGGGAGTTCTCATCAGCAAGTTTGGGAAACTGCCTTAGTTATTATCCACACCTCTGTAGGCTGGGTCCTAGGAGTCTTCACTCTATTACTATGGTGTATAATAGTAAACTATATTATATTACTATATTATAAGTGACATTGTGTCCTTCTCATTACCTTGAACCAGGAGGCACAAGTCTCAGTTTGTCCCCTTATTGGTGATGCTAGCTTGAATCACTTCATGAGGCTTCAGTCTGTCATCTCTCTCCATTGTAAAATGTCTTTTCCTCCTTAAAATTAATAAGGTAATCTGTGGGGAGATACTTTGAGACTGACTGAATATCCTGTTCCCCTGCAGCCACTGTCCACTCCTACATTTACTTGGCATATCATCTGTAGAAAAAAGCTTTCTTCCTTCCTCTCCACCCCCATTTTATTTCCTTTTAGTATCACTCTGATCTCCAGGATTTTTTTTTAACATCAATGTGTTAAAATACATTAATGTCACTAAGAATATCTGTTTACCTGACCCACTAAAAGGAGAGCCCAAATTCCAGTCATTCTAGCTTCATTCTACTGAGCTTTACAATTACTGACCTCTCAAAAATAATGCATTTGTTATTTGCCTCCCGTCTCCTGAAAGGCCATGTCTGTGTTCATTTGCAAACACTTACTTGGCCAGCACTGATCACCCAGTGGCGTTGCCAGGATCCCAGTCAGTCCTTACCCTTGGCACATGCAGTCTCATGGCTGGCGCTGCTTCTGAGGCACTCACTTAACCAATACTTATTGAACCCTGATGACCAACGAGACATGCTTCAGATCCTCGAGAAGCTTAAGCCTAAGCTTAAACAGACCAAAAATGTCTGTTTTCCACCCATTATTTCTTCTAAATCCCACAGCATTTCATTCCACACACATCTTTTTTTAGGAAGATTAGCCCTGAGCTAATGTCCACTGCCAATCCTCCTCTTTTTGCCAAGGAAGATTGGCCCTGAGCTAACATCCATGCCCACCTTCCTCCACTTTATATGTGGGATGCCTGCCACAGCATGGCTTGACAAGTGGTACATAGGTCCACACCCAGGATCCGAACTGGTGAACCCCAGGCCACCAAAGCAGAGTGTGTGAACTTAACTGCTGCACCACCGGGCTGGACCAAGACATCTTTCATCTCTGTTTCTGAAGCAGGGAATTAGCTACAGACAGTCTTAAATACCTGTTTAAAAGAACTTTAAATGTAATTTATTATCTCCAACATATAGAATAGCTCACCACAAAAGTAACTGAGCCTCGACCAATATCCATCACTTCTTAGTAAATGACTTTTTACCATAGTCTCCCCAAAAGAGAAGAAAGAGACTATAGAGAACCTGTCAGTCTGTAACAAGGCAGCTCGACTTGCCCAATCCCTTCTCTGGACCGGTGAGCAGGTGCACCTGGCTCACTCGTGGCTGAGCCCAGGCCGTTAGAACAGTTCTTCGTGGAGGAACCAATTTGAGCCGACTTTCTTTCCATTTCTGTCTGTTCTGAAGCCCCACGGCTTTGTTGGAAGATCAGATCCAGGTTCCCTCCCTGGCTGGCCTGGCCCCATGACTTGGCTCCCCACCTCAGGTCTGAATCCACCTGTTCGTCGTGGAGGGGGAAGAAAAGACTTCTCTCCATCTTAAGTTCTCCATCTGGGGCCTGTAAATTTGACTGGCCAAAGACAGATTAACAAGAGAAAAACAAACAAGTTTATTAGCACGTGCATCATGCACACCCCTGGGAGAACCCAGAGATGAGTAACTCAAAGGAGTGTTTGGAACTTGGGTTTATATATCATCTTGGGCTGAAACGAAGGACAAAGGGTTTGTGGCTTCTCGGCGGGGAGGCAAGTGATGGGAACGTGACCAGGAGAAATATGGTGAACAAAGGTTGTTTACTAATGCTTTATAGGCAGACTTGTCAGAAGAAGGAAAGATGTTTACTATGGGAAATTTCCTTCGCAAAAGGAAAACTTGTGCCTTGTTTTTAGAGCTTTTCCTGCTTCTAGTGTTCCTCAGAGGCCTTTAGCTCAAGATAACACATATGCCGCAGAAGCATTTGGGGTAGCGTATTCTGGTATCTTCAGTTGCTCGCTTTGCTCCACCTACAGTAGACTTTCTGTTCTGTGAACTGTCCAGGTGGGTGCCCACCTCAGGGCCTTTGCACCTGTTATTTCCCCAGATTCACTCACTCATTAATTTTTTTGGTCTCAACTCAAATAGTACCTCCTGTGACTAGCCACTGAACCTGCTTTTCTTTACACCACGTATAACTATCTAAAAGTTGTTTATCTGAAAATGGCTGTGATGAGCATGGGCTCATTGATCCGTTCCAGTGATATTAGTGGCCGGGGGAAGTGAGGGACACAAGGGTGAAGAGGCTCCTCCGTGCTTCAACCACATGTGGTATGAAGGAAGATTCAAGACTGTACTGAGGCCACGGTGGAGGGGAAGGGCCATGGGGGTGCCCAGGAGGAGGAAATCACATCTGGGTGGGAGGATCACAGAAAATTTCATAACGGATGTGTAGCCATGAAGGATGAATAAAAAGACTTAAAATTTATTTAACAGGAGTAACAAACGAAAAACTAAAAGTCAATTCCAGTAAGAGAGAACACATAGTCCTTAAGTCAGCAACCATTAATATGGTCTGCAGCCTCCAGTTTTTCTTATACGTATTTTAATTATAAAAGAAATACTGTAGAAAAAAATGAAATGCAAAAAGTATAAGGAAAATAATAATTCCCCTGATAATTCTGCCATTCAGTAATAACCAGTGTTTATGTTTTGATATAAACCTGTGTTTCCAACACAGTGGCCACATGTGGTTATTTAATTTAAATTTAAATGAAATAAAATTAAAAACATCACTGTAATTTCTGCATCACATCCTTCTTATTTCTGTCTTTTCATTTATCATGATTGTATCATCCTTTATAGGTTCCTAGTTAGTTATGAAAATTGTCTTTCCCTTTAGGAGCACAATAGTTTATGACATTATTTTTGAGTTTAGAGAAACTGTGCGGGCTCATGCAGTGGGACGGGACTTGGCCCTGGGGGTGAATCTTGGCGGTTTCCCTTATTAGCTGTTTGAGCTTAGGGAAGTGTCTTAACTTCTCTGAGGTTCTGCTTCTGCAGAGTCAAGTGGGGGTCACAGGAGGCTCTTTGTGGGGTTATGAGTTAGTGCACAAATGGAGCACAGTAAGGATCAATGACCATTAGCTCTCCCATTCCTTGCCCCGCCTGCTCCACAGTTGGGCCGTTGAACCCTTACCAGGTTTTAAAGTATAACCTACAGCACAACAGAAAACATCCTTGTACAACTTGTTTTTGAATTTTTCCTTGAAATGTATACCCCAGAGTGGTACAACTGGTCATAGGCCACAATAGTTTATATGCCTCTTCTCATGAATTTCCAGATAACTCTCAGAGAGATTGCATCAGTCTGCAGAGCCTCTGGCCAAGCTGGGCAGCATTATTGCGACCCTCACAGCCCTGCCATTAGTGACTGAAGTTCCACTCTGCTGGCTTAAATCCTGAGGGAGTAGCTAGTGCAGGAGTGAATTCAAGACCTGGAGCAGGTGGGTACCTGAACAGGTGGGGTGTAGGGAGCATTCCAGATTTATTGTCCCTTGAGAAGTCTGCAGTTGGAAGAGGGTCCAGGTAAGAAGATAAGTTTGGAAGTATCCTACCAGGAAACTCCTGCACCTAGACTGTCATGACATCTGTGGGCAATTTTGACCTCCGTGTAAACTGGGAACTTTTGCAGCCGATCAGACTTAGACCACCAGGAGCAAATCTGCAGTCCCACGAAATTAGCTTTACTGACCACTGCAGTGAGGCAGCGGCACGCGGTGGGACCGCGGGGCTTCCTGAGAACAGAGGAAGAGGCAGAGTTCCTTGGGGTTTGGGGAAACTGACAGGAAGCAGTGTTCCCACAGGCTCAGAGCAAAGCAGGACTGTGTGCAAGTGGACCCGGGCCCTGTGTGCTTGGGCACCGGCATTAAGCAGATGTGGGAAGCTGTGTCCAGAGACCCTTCATCTGCAGCTGCACCAGGGGTGGGATGGAGGAGGCTGTGTCTCTGTCAGTGACCCGGATCCTTGCCCCTGTAATTTAGAGGGGAAAGTGTCTGAGGGCCCCTGACTTAGGGAACAAGGTTTCTCAGTGAGTAGGGAAGTGGTGCACCCTCAGGGAGGGGTTGTAGCGACACTTGAGGGCCACAGTGTGCCCTGGGCAAAGTTGTCCCCTGTTCACTAGCAGCGTCTGTCACCCCAGTCTGAGGATCACAGGCAGGTTGGCACTTTCTCAGTATAAACTAAGTTTTACTTTAACTGGTATTTTGAGAGCCACCCCAGCCCACAACGCAGGAGACCAGGCGCACCAGGCCTCGGTGGCTGGCTGCCTTTCAACGTGTACTCTGTGTTCCTTGACGTTGACCAGACCTCGGCCACATCCGGCACCAGGGCACTCGAGTTGAGGGCGGTTGGTGACCTTGGGCAGGCGATAGACGCCACCCGGAAATCCCAAAAGCCCAGAGGGCAGGGTCCTGTCCCCTGACTGCCCTGGGGGCAGGGGCATCAAGGAGCTCGCGCTTCCGTTCCCGAGTCATCCAGCTCCTCCAGTCGCCCTCCACTTCTGCCGGTCTCGGCCAACTTGGGATCAGATCTCAGCTCTTGGGCGGTCACTTCAGCTTTCTCATCTATAATACTGGACGCCGCCACTGCCTAGGTCCAACGACTAAAGCCCCTCCGCGCGGCCCGGCCCCTCCCCTCCCGCGGCCCCGCCCCTCCTCTCCCGCGGCCCCGCCCCTCCCGGCGGCCCCGCCCCGGCGCAGCGCGCAGGCGCGGTCCGTGTCAGCCAGCGTCGCTGCAGTCCCCGGCGCCACAGCCGCCGCAGCATCCCAGGTGTCCGCGTGTCCTCGCTGCCCTCGGTCTCCTTTTGCTCCTCTTCGCCTGGCGAGATGGCGAAGCCGCTGACGGACAGCGAGAAGCGGAAGCAGATCAGTGTGCGCGGGATCGCGGGGCTGGGCGACGTGGCCGAGGTGCGGAAGAGCTTCAACCGGCACCTGCACTTCACGCTGGTCAAGGACCGCAACGTGGCCACGCCCCGCGACTACTTCTTCGCGCTGGCGCACACCGTGCGCGACCACCTGGTCGGCCGCTGGATCCGCACGCAGCAGCACTACTACGAGCGCGACCCCAAGGTGAGGCGGGACCCGGCCTGGGCCGCGGGCCGGGGCGACGGCCGCCGGGCATCCCTCGCCGGAGGGACGCGCGCCCGCTCAGAGCGTCCGTGTTGAGCGCGGTGCCCCGGCCGCCCCCGCGGCGCCTCGGGTGAGGCCCCTGCCTCCCCCACCGCGCTTCCGCGGGGTCACCCGCCCTGCAGGGGCCCGGCCCGGTCATTCGCGCCCGGCCGTCCAGGGCGCAGAGCGGATTCGGGCTGTCGTCTACCCCCGCGGCAGTCGGGTGTGCGGAGCCGAACGCGAAGGACCCTTGCGCGAGGAGCCCGGCCTTGCAGGGCTCCGCCGCTCCTCGGAATTTCCGAGCCCTGGAGCCCTGGCGGAATTTTCCGGGCTCTTGCCAGTCGTGAGCTTCCGTGATGGCTGCGCTGTCGGTGCCCGCCCCCCGCCCCGCTGTGTTTATCTGCAGCCGCGAGTGGGAGAAAAGGGGACTGGAACCGAGCCTGGGCAGTTGATGTGTTGGAAGCGGGCGAGCTCAGTCATCTGCAGGAATTGGGAGGCCTTTTTTGGCTAGGCAGTGATCAGAAGAAAATTGTTGAGGATGCGCTGTAAAGCAGGAGGGAGCAGAAGCTCCCAGAAGGCGCCGTCCAAGAAGGCTCTGTGTGTGAGGTACCCACACCTTCCTTGAAGAACTTTACTTACAGTAAAGCTCATGGATATTGAGTACTTATTACTTCGTTTTACATCTTGCAGAAATTTATGTTTACACCAGAAAAATACAGAATGCACAGAAGAATAATCAGTGACGTGTATCCGTTACTGTTAACCGTATTAGAATATAGATGAATGTCCTTTCAGAGCTTTCTCTATTCCTAAATATACGTGCACATTTTTAAAAAGGTATTTTGCATACACAGTTTTGTGGCTTTTCTGTTTCATTCATCGACAGCTGTAGCTTTTTCAACAGCTTTCCGAGTCAGTAAATATGTTTCTCCAGTATCATTAGCAGTTTTCACTTGACGGGTGTATGATAGTCTTGACCAGCCCCCTGCTGCCAGTTTCTTTTTTGTTCTTGACCATGGAGAATTTTGTCCTTTCTATTGTACTAAGGTAAAGAGTGAAAACTGGTGAGGAAAGGGCACACTTGCAGTCCTGAAGTCAGTTTGCAACGATCTGATTTGCAGTCTACACCTGGGCACTCGATAGTTGCTTTGTTGATAGTATTTTAGAGTATTTTTGTGGGGCGTTAAGAAATGTTTAATGATTACTAAGAGTGATGTTGATTGCTTTTCCAAACTTTTTCTGGGGCATTCTTTTAGAGAGATGGTAAAAAGGACAGATTTGTTAGAATATTAACTTGGCCTTTTCATATTTAGTATGCAAGAGAGTGTAGAGAGAAATGGCACCAAATGGCTAAAAATGGTTATTACAACAAGGAATTGGGATGACTTTGCCAGGGAAACTGGCCAAGAGGCAGTGGCTCCTCTAGAATTCCTTACTGATGGTAGAGCTCTGATTCACATCTTTTTTTTTTTTGGCGAGGAAGATTGGCCCTGAGCTAACATCTTGTACCAATCTTCCTCGTTTTGCTTGAGGAAGATTGTCCCTAAACTAACATCTGTGCCAGTCTTTCTCTAGTTTGTATGTGGGATGCCACCACATTATGGCTTGATGTATAGTATATTGGTCTGTGCCCAGGATCCAAACCTGCGAATCCTGGGCTGTCAAAGTGGAGCACGTACATACACTTAACCACTGTGCCACCAGGACCACCCCCACAACATCATTTTTATTGCCTGGGTGTAGACGACAAGAGTGCGGCTTTGACTGCACATTCAAGGGCATTTCCCTGGAGCTGGACCAGGACACACCCCAACACCTTAGAGTTCCTGTTAGAGTGTTTATGTATGTTTAGATCCTAAAAAGGCCAGTGATGGGCTCAGGGATTGTGGAAATGTCCTTTCATAAACAGAATTAATCCCTCTAACAACAGAAGTTTGCTGATCCTCAGTGAGAGGTCTGAATTTTGATTGTTTACTGTGGTGGGTACAAGTAGAAACCTTTCTCTTTTAAAGAAACCACACGGCCTATAAATGGAAGGTTGTTTGCCTGTTCTGGATAGAAGGCCATTTAAAAATGGAGAATTGGAATATAAGTGCTTCAGTCTGGCTAATTCATGTTGAAAATGAGCTTGTCATCTTCTTTTTCTGCCAAAGCTGTATATTGTAATTGACCAGAAATAAGCCCATGAGGGTCAGAACCTGTGAGGGGAGGCGGGCTCCCAATAAAAATCCTGCAGAGCCGCACCCCAAGCCCTGGGAATGGCCTCGGGGATTCGTATGCTGAACTTCAGGCTGGGGTAGCCTGATGGTCTATGTTTAATAAACTAGAAGGCTTTTATTTATTATTTTTGTCTTTTCAACAATTATCCAAGTCCTGATGATTATTGGAGGAAAAATTAGAAAACACAGATAAGCCAAAAGAAAAAATTAACTGGAATCTCACCACCTAGTAATAACACTATAAATGCTATAAAAATTTTGTCTTCTCCCATCTTTTTTTCTATACTGGTAGGAACATTTGTTTTTATTACACAGAATAGCATCATACTGTACCTGTTGTTTTATAATTCTTTTAACTCTGTTTTTGGTAGTAGCTGAAACAATTGAAACTCGAGTGCTCAAAGGAAGATTTTTAAGGTAACCTGTCTGGCAGTTCAGCAAGTCAAAAAATCTGGCTAAAATTGAGAGGTTTGGGGGCTGGCTGGGTCGTGTAGTGGTTAAGTTCACCACTCCACTTTGGTGGCCTGTTGTTTGTGGGTTCAGATCCTGGGTATGGACCTACACACTACTCATCTAGCCATGCTGTGGTGGCATCCCACATACCAAATAGAGGAAGATTGGCACAGATGTTAGCTCAGAGACAATCTCCCTCACCAAAAAAAAAAAAAAATTGAGAGGTTTTTACTTGGCAGTGGGCAGCACTCAGTTCTGACGATGGCTCAAGTCTTCTCTGAAGTGACGGCAAGGTTGGGACACTACTCCAAACTCAGGAGCAGAGAACTGGATGGTGAGGGATGGCTTGCAGGAGCCCAAGCTCCTTTTAGTCCTGGCTTTACCGTTCAGCCTGTGCAACCTGGGGCTTGGGTGGATTTCTTAACCTTTCTTGGGCTTAGTTTTTTCATCATTAAAATTAAGGGGGATTGAGCTAGGTAATCCATTTCTGAGGTTCCTTATCATTCTAAAATGTTATGGTTTTGTGTTTGCTTATAAAATGTTCCCACTTTATATTGATATTCCATCTCTATCCAAAAAGAATTTGAGACTGCTTAAGTGAGATATAACACAAAAGTCTCAAATTAATAGAAGACCTCAAAACGAAAGTTGCTGAGGGACAGTAAGGTTAAATTCAGGTGCAAGGTCAGGACACAAAATGCTGATATAAGTTCTGGCAGCCAGAGCAAGTGGTAGGTCGTGCCCAGTGATGGGAGTCATGGACTCTCTGCAGGAACTTCTAGAATGAGCAGGTGTGAGCTTGCTTCCATGGGTCTTTAAAGCAGATGCTCTATGATGTGGACAGCTGGCCTGCTGCATCCCTGCTATGGATGAAATACTCAGTTTACTATGGCTCTTTCCCCTAAGCTCACAGCATGACCACAATGATGGATTAAGGAAAAGCAGCTCTACCACAGGGCACAAAATGCTGTCTTATGTCTTTCTAATAAGATAATCATGATGAATAGAATCCATCTTATGGTTTGGCTGGACCCAAGAGTTAAAGGAAAATGACCTGGAACAGTGTTTTGTAGCCTGACTGCCTACAACCCCCACTTCTGGGATTTTGTTTTAATTCATCAGTGGTGGGACCAGCTCCTGGAATCTTTTTAACACACCCAGTTGTTCTGATGTGTGTCCACTTGTCTGTCTGAAGTTGACCTTGCGTCCCGCGGGCAGGCTTCCCTGATAGTGGATAGCTCAGTTATTCTCTCTGGCTAGAAGTTGATGATGGGCATATGTTCTGTGTTGCCGATCACCCTGGCAGCTTGCCAAGTGGAAGGTAGGGTGAAGTGCCGAGTCCCGCCCCGGCTGAGTCCAGGTTCCTGAGGGATGGACGGCGTCGGCGCAATGAGGGGAAAATAAAGAGGACGTGAGACTTGGGTTGGTGTTAGCAAGTCCAACTTTACTGTGCACAAGTGTCGTTTTTATATTTTTCAGGATTAGTACAGAAATACCTCTAGAAATATTCTCAGAGAGATAAGGAAGTAAAAAAACGAGCACAAGAATATTTATTAGCATTCTATTCTATAGAGCATAAGGTTAATGGTAGTCTTCTCTGCAATTAACTAGTGTTTGTTGTCTCTAAGCTAAAAGAGATAGGTACCTAGACACCTGTTGTAATTCATGGTAAAGTTAAATCAAAGAGAGAAGGTCCAGGCCTCCGGACAGGACAGGACAGGACAGCATTCCGTCTGGTTATATCCCGGGGGAGCCATCCCTGCCTCCCTCAATCATTTACGCCATTAGTGTAGATGGTTAATGGGAACAAAAGGCGACTCCAGGGTGTCTTATCCCCAGGGCTATTTGCACTCTCAGCCGGCAATTAAACATCTTTACATTCCTGTGCCCTTTAGGGGGTGAAAGCATTCCTTTGTCTTTTAGATTGTAGAGTTAACAGTCCCTTAAGCACACTGCCCGGAGAAAATATCATTTTGTTAGTAAAGTAAAGGGCTGAAAAGCTAAGCTAAACTATATATCTTCAAGAATAAAAACTAGAAATAAATATAGACATAACCTTGATAGAAAGCATACGTATAATTCAGAAAATATCAGGGGTGTCAGCCGGCCATTCTTCACCGAGGGGCATCCCTGCACCCCTCGGCCCTTCTACTCATCAATTATTTATTATTTATTGCTTTTAGGAGAAAACCTCTATAACATTTTAACAGAAAGCAGAAGGTCAAGAATAATATATAGATACTTCTTGATCATCCAATTAACCAGCAAACTTGGAAGGACGATGCATATATACTTAGACAAAGAACTGGAGGGAGAAGGAAACATTAACCAGATGGAGGCCATAAACCTAATTCGACATCTTATCTGGGCAGGATTCCTTTCTGCTTGTCTCAAAGGGGACTGTGTGCTCCTCCATTAATTAACTGAAAAATATCTTGAAAGTTACCTGCAGGTGGTCACATTGTCTTACTATATTCAATTCTCCCGGGAGGTAGTGCCTCCCAAGCAGCCACCCAAAGGAGTGAAAACTGGAGGTTAAGAAAGGAAAAGGAATGAAGGGCAATTAGAAGCAGCACAGGTTTCAGAACTATGTGAGGGGCTGGCCGGTTATTCTTCACCAAGGGGCGACCCTGCACCGCTCAGCGTTAATCGGCTGGACCCTGTCAAACAGCCGATCAAATGATGTAGCCACGGCTCCCGGCAGTGAAGCCATCATTTTGTGAGATTAAGAAGCCTCTCAGAGAGCATGCCATGATTTTTTGTAGAAGACAGTTTGGCCTTTTCTCTTACAGGCTGTGATGGTTAATTTTCTCTATCAATTTGGCTGGGCCATGGTGCCCAGATATTTGGTCAAATATTATTCTGGATATTTCTGTGAAGGTGTTTTTTTGGATGAGATTAACATTTAAGTCAGTGGACTTTGAGTAAAAGCAGATTAGCCTCTATAGTGTGGGTTGGCCTCCAATCAGTTGAAGGCCTTAAAGAGAACAAAGGCTGACACCCCACATCCCGTCCCCACCCCCAGCCCTCCCAGCCAGAAGGAATTCTGCCTGCAGCCTGCCTTTGGACTCCAGCTGCAGCTAGCTCTTCCTTGCCTGCCGGCCTACCCCATCAGATTCTGGTCTCAGACCTCCTCAATCACATGAGCCAACTCCTTAAAATAAATCTCTCTATGTGTGCACTGTGGGTTCTTTCTCCCTGGGAGAGCCTTGTCCGGGCGCTGCAGATGGCTGCCAGGAGCCTTTGTGTCTTTATGAAGTACTAATCTTGCTTCTGCATCCCTGCCCTTAGTAAATGATTTTTTAAAACTTTGTTACATGACTTCAGACTTTAAAAAGTTGCAGGATAATACAAAAATTCCTATGTACTCTTCTCCCAGATTCCCCAAACATTAAACTTTTTAACACATTTGTAATGTCCCTTTCTCTGTATGTATTAACACACTTTTTCTCTGAACCATTTGAAAGTAAATTGCAGACTTGATGCTCCTTTACCCCTAAAACTTGAGTGTGTGCTTCCGAAAATTGGAGAGAATCTCTTACACAGTCCACAGGTATTGCTTACCCTCAGGATGCTCAGACTGACACAGTGCTGTCATCTCCAGATCTTACTCAGCCAATTGTCCCGCTATTAAGAAATACAAATAAGAAAATTGAGAGAACTACATTTTTTTAAAGATTGGCCCCTAAGCTAACATCTGTTGCCAGTCTTCTTCTTTTGTTGTTGTTTTTCTCCCCAAAGCCCCCCAGTACATAGTTGTATATTCTGGTTATAAGTGCCTCTAGTCGTGGCATGTGAGACGCCGCCTCAGCAGGGCCTGATGAGCGGTGCCATGTCCACATCCAGGATCTGAACCAGCGAAGCCCTAGGCCGCCAAAGTGGAGCGCACGAACTTACCACTCGGCCGCTGGGCCAGCCCCTGAGAGAACTTTATAAGCCTTTTCAGATTATACCTAATTTATTTTTTCATTAAACAGAGCAAGGCTTTAAGCCATTTAGAAACCCACATATACTAAGACATCAAGCAATTAAACAGGAGATAGCTGGCTTTTTTCTACTTTATGCAGAATGGAGTTCTTAGGATACGGTGATGGGCAGAGAAAGAACACAAGTTTAGAAAGATAATTAGACAACAGAGAAGTTTGGTTAACAATGTCTTCAACGGGATCTCGTGGAGTAGGAATTATATATAATTTCAGTTTTAGCTGAGTCTCTTCTCTCAGCCTTTAAACCTAGTTTAAAATGAAAGGTGGAAGTGGCTCTTTAAAATGCTGACCAGCACCACGTTAGTTATAAATATAGTTTGGCATAGTCCCGGTCACTTAGGCTCTGGCTTATCTGTCACTGATAAGGAGCCTTCTGTGATGATCTGGCTCTGGGATGGGAGCGAGTAGACATTTGATAGAGCTTAACGGTTTGGAAGTGGCAAGCAGAGGTCTGTAAAAGTGTGAGGTCATGGAGTGCAAAATAAATTTATTTCCTAGAGAACGAAGTGATCTCTAAGATCACTGTCAGTCCTCACTTTCTATAATTTTATGACGTTTACACTTTCCAGCTGACTTTGAGCAGATGGACCCATGTTCTAGGCCTGGGTGCCAGTACCTGAAGTGAAAAGTGAAACCTGTGACCCACGTGGAGACAAAATCCACCAGATGCTCATGGGAAACCAAGTTTCCATGGCACTTAATTCTAAAAGAAAGTACTCTAGTGTGACCTCATAGGTTGGGGGCTTAGGAGATGTGGTGCGTGATGCTCAGCATCCTTATACACACACTGTGGTTTTATAAAGCTGCTCCTGGCGTGACGCTCCAAAAGGCGCCTGAGACGCAGTGGAGTGGACGTGGCCAGTGGAGGTGAGGGTGAGCCTCAGCTATCTGGGGGGGGGTCCGCCCCCTCCTAGCAGTCCTCCTCTCACTGGGCTGGCCTGCTGTGCGGAGAGCAGCCAGCGGGAGGCAGCTTTCTCTTCCTGTGGAAGCAGAGGTCTGGCCAGGGAGGTGGCCCCGGTGCATTTGGAGAGGCCAGGGACCCTCCAGAGCTGGCCGGTGGAATGCTGTGCTCAGGCTGTGTTGGGTCAGTGGTCACTGTCCCTGTATCATGTCAGCCAGCTCTGTCCTGTGTGGCAGGGACCTGGTAGTCTGCCGCGGGAGCCACTCTGTGCCTTCTTAGCCACCTTGAGATGGCACCTGGTGTGTTAAGACATGGCTGCCGCACAGACAGAAGACTGTAGACAAGAGGAGCGTTGCTGTGTCTCCTGGGCTCAGGATGACACGTCCCTGGCCTGATCTGCCTGTAGAATCAGGTTCTCCCTGGTGCTGAGAGCAGTTGCCCCCTCTGTGCCTTGTTGCCCACTGTTGGAAAAGTTCTTTCTCTCCTTTTCCTGCAGAGCATTCAGGCCTTTCTGTTAAAGACTCTAAACATCCTTTTAGGAGAGGGAAAAGAAATTGGAGATCTCTAAAAGTCCAGTTCTATTAATTAATCTCCGTTGTGTAAAGAGCAAAATAAGTCTCTACTTGTTGATATTAAACTCCATTTCCATAGATAGAGTTCATTGCCTCCGAAGATATCTTCAGAATAACGTGTAATATTCGTATCGATCGTCTTACCGTCCGTTTGCGCCGGAGAGCTTCTGTTATGCTTTTTTGTGATGTTGCCTATTGGTGTAGGCTTTGTGTGTAATTAACTCAATTAAAAAAAATGAAGGCTGCCTCTAGGCCACTTCATACTTGTTATGGTCATATTGCAAGAAGGGACCGTACAAGAGAGATTGGCAGCCCAGTTCAACACCACAGGCAGCAGGCCCCCCAAGAGCTGCTGCAGAGAGGGTGAGGGTCCCAGTTTTCTCAGGCTGAAGCTGGAGAGTGTCTGGTTCCCCAGCCAGTCCTCCTGGTCTTGCTCCAAGGTTGCACAGACGGCGGTCAGAGAGGTGGGAAAGAGGCTGGACTGGGCCTGGGATGGCCAATGGGCCTTCCGCAGCAGAGCTCAGGGCCAACGAGGAGAGGATCCCTTGCAGGCAAGGCCCCTAGGCTGCTTCTTGGACCCAGCCTGTGCCCTCAGGCAGTTTTTTCCAAAAGTGCTCCCTGAAAATCTGGTCTGGTGAGGGAAACAGCATTGCCCGAGTTGAAGCCTAGCCCTGTGTTGAACTCCTAGGTGGATGTGGTGTTCTCAGGGAGGTGAAGGGACCCAGGTCCCCCCCCTGGCTTAGACCCCATTGTGCACAGTTCAATAGTCCGTGTATCCCCTCGGCTGGCTCCTCCAGCAAGCCTTCTTCACTCGGAGGGTTTTCATTCTGAACCATCTTAAGGAAACTGGGCAAAACAAAATCAACACATTTAAGGAAACTATAAAAGTTCTTAAAAGAAATCTCTGAAACAACAAGCTGCAGACTGAGTCCGGAGCTGTGCTGAGCAGGGCCCACAGTGGCGCCTGGCTTAGTGCTGACTCTCGCCTGTCTCTTGTGAGAGGTGGTATTTGGGGCACCCGCTGCCCTGTTGCTTCTGCTCCCCTCTTATGCAGAGCTGCGGCAGGAGGCGCCCCCTGCTCGCTGCAGTTAATGAAACTGCTGAACCCTCAGCATCTGTGCTCAGCTCGGAGGAAAATGAAAGATCCACAGTTTTAAAACTAGGCCAACATTTTCTTCCTCAGTATCCATCCCATACAAAAAGGGGTAATCGAGTTCTTTCTTTTTCTTAAAGATTGGCACCTGCGCTAACATACATTGTCAAACTTTTTTTGTTTTTCTTCTTCTCCCTGAAGTCCCCCACTACATAGTTGTCTATTCTAGTTGTGAGTGCCTCTGGTTGTGCTATGTGGGACGCCGCCTCAGCGTGGCCTGATGAGTGGTGCCATGTCCCCATCCAGGATCTGAACCAGTGAAACCCTGGGCCGCCTCAGCGGAGCGTGCGAACTTAACCACTGGGCCGTGGGACTGGCCCCTCGAGTTATTTTCTTAGTGCCAGTTTAAAGTAAGAAACTTTCACTTTGAGAGATCAAACTATAGCAACTTTAGAAATACGTATTTATAGTGAAGGGCAGAATAAAAACATCTTGATCATACTCCTGACCTGCCGATTTTTTATAAAACCTCTTGGAGAGATCCCCAAAAGTGGGCATGTGGGGGAGAAATGAGCCTTCGTGTGTGCGCAGGAAAAGGGAGTGACTGTGCTCCAACTTCTCCACGCTCCACTCAGACTCTGGGTTTGCTGGGCTCCTGGTGTTCTCAGATTTAATCGTTAAGCCTTGTCTAGAGGGAGTGGGGGCGCGGTGCTATGGAAACCACATATAATAATAACAACTCAGTTCAAGTGTAGTGTAAGTAGCGTCCAAGATGATGAGAAGGCAGGAAGAAGCAGAGGACCGTGAACAGTCTGGACAGCAGGGTACTCGGCGTGCTGGGTGAATGGGTTCATTCATTACA
This sequence comes from Equus quagga, assembly GCF_021613505.1. Classification (NCBI taxonomy): domain Eukaryota; kingdom Metazoa; phylum Chordata; class Mammalia; order Perissodactyla; family Equidae; genus Equus; species Equus quagga. The sequence continues at coordinate 62,703,057 of NC_060278.1, forward strand.
CTGCTGCTTGTGATTTAAAGGATGGTAGAATTTGGATAGTAATTTAGAAGCCGTACATTCTGGGGCTGGCCCCGTGGCCGAGTGGTTAAGTTCGCGCGCTCCGCTGCAGGCGGCCCAGGGTTTCGTTGGTTTGAATCCTGGGTGCGGACATGGCACCGCTCATCAGACCACGCTGAGGCAGCGTCCCACATGCCACAACTAGAAGGACCCACAACGAAGAATATAATACAACTATGTACCGGGGGGGCTTTGGGGAGAAAATGAAAAAAAAAAAAAAAAGCTGTGCTTTCAAATGATCAAGAAAGTAAAGAAAAGCTGTCAAAGATTGAGCCCCATATGGTGTTTGGTTTGTGTGCTTGTTCTTTTAATTTGTAGATTTAAAAACTGTACAGAAAGTTTTCTTAAATTATATATTGAAAAATATTTTAGCAGTTTATTCAGTTTCTTTTTTCAGGGACACTAATTATGCAGATGTTAGGTATCCTTTGTCTTCCACGTGGACATTTTTCTCTCCTTTTCATGCTTTTCCCCCGTTTTGTTCACTTTTCCTCAGCCAGGTTTTTGTTTCCAGCTTTGCCCTTGTTGTGCATTGAGTGGTGCCTCCATTTCTGTGATGGTTTTGTTTCTTCGTCATTTTATTTTGCCGCTGCTTCGTCTGACCAGTGTTTCTTGTTTTCTTGGATGACTCTGCATTTGTGCCTTTCATTTGCCCCTTGGTAAACGCTGGGTGTCCTTTGCCCACTCTGTTTCCTTCCTCTCGTCCTGTTCTCATTCTCCGGATGTGGAGCCTGCACTGCATCTCTTGGAGTGGAGGGAATTCTTCCTGAACTAGTTGTTTGCAGCTGGACAATGAGGCAGGGGCCTGGTGTGTGCAGCCTGGAGTGAGCACACTTGGGTTCCCAGATTTATGAGTGTATACGTGTGTTAGTGTGTGTGCACACAGGTGTGAGTGTGCACTTGTATGAGTGCACTGTGAGGGAGTGTGAGTGTGCACACATGCAAGTATACACATGAATGCGTGTGAGTGTGCGTATGTGGGTGTGAAATGCTCACAAGGCAGAGACAGGCGGTGGTGAGTCACCCTCGTCCCCTCCCTGCAGCTTGGTGGCAAAGAGGCACGAGGGCCAGTCTTCTAGTTTACTTCTACCTGCCCCGACTTTCCACCTCTGTGTTCTTTAGTCAGTTTTAGGGAGAAGCGGGCAGAGGCCTGTTTATTGTACCATCTTTACAAGTGGAAGTATTCTATTTTATATACAACATTTATTTTATTGTAATCTGTCAGATTTTTGTACATCATTTCAACTGGTGTTTTTGGTAACAGCGTTACTGAGATAAAATTCACAAACTGGGTAATTCACCCATTTAAAGTGTCCAATTCAGTAGTTTTGATTTATTCAGAGTTGTGCAACCATCACCACAATTAATTTTTGAATGTTTTCATTACCCCAGAAAGAAACCCCACACCTTTAGCTGTCACCCATCCCAATCTCCCTGTCCCCTAGCCTTAGGCAGCTAATTATCCACTTTCTGTTTCTGTAGATTTACCTATATTCCATGTAAGGGGAAATCATACAATATGTGGTCTTTTGTGACTGGCTTCTTTCATTTAGTGTAATGTTTTCTAGGTTCATTCTCGCTATAGCGTGTATCAGTACTTGATTCCTTTTTATGGCTGAATAATATTCCATTATATGGCTATACCACATTTTATTTATCCATTCATCATTTGACAGGCATTTAAGTTGTTTACACCTTTTGGCTGTTACGTCCAAGTTTTTGAGTGGATATCAGTTTTCGTTTCTTTTGGATATAAGCCTAGGAGTGGAATTGCTGGGCCAAGTAGTAACTCTGTTTAACTTTTTGAGGAACTCCCAGGCTGGTTTCCAAAGTAGCTGTACCATTTTATAATTCCACCAGGTGTGTATGAGGGTTCTGATTTTTTCACATCCTAGCTGACATTTATTGTTATCTGTGAGGCACAGATCTTCTGCCACTGATAAGCCCCACCCCCCACAGGACCACACACACCCTCAACACAGTCCTGCTGTTGGGTGGGGCCAGTCCCTAGGGTTGGCTGCCTGACCTGGCTGAAGTGGATTAAATCTGCACTCTAGTGGGTGGGGCAGCCCCTTGGGCTATCAGGGCAGGGGAAGAACTCTAGTGGTGTCTGCCAGCGTCTGTGTCAGCACGCCTGGACTAGGTGACAACAACGGCCACCACCAATGTCTCAGTCTCTGGAGCGGTCTCTCCTGTCACCGAGATGCACCCAGAGCCTACCAGGTGAGTCTCTTCACCAAAGGACTGTTAGCCTTCTTTCTGGTGATTTTAGGTTGCTCTCTGAGCTGGGTGAATTTGTGCGTGGGCCTTTTAAGAGCTGGATTTTTTCCGCTTTCCTCCCATAGCTTTTCTAGGGGTATTCCCCGTTGTGGTTAATATTCAGCAAAGCCAGCTAGTAGGACACTCGTCTCAGTTGTGCTGAGTCTGAAGGATGCTTATAGCAGTTAACGGCCCCCGCTCAGGACCTCACTCCTCCAGGGTGGGCTGCGTACCTTAGGGTGGCTCCTGCCCGGCTGGCTGTGAAGCTCCGTGGCTCGTGAAGGTGGCTTTTTCCTTTCCAGAAGGAATTTCTGCCTCTTCTGCTTCCGTCAGGACTGTCCCTTGTTGTGGGAGTTCTTTTTATCCCGTTTTCAGTTCTCTCTCTGGCATATTTTTCCCAAGAATAGTTGTAACCTGGTTGTGTTTGTGGGAGGAGGTGAGTTCAGAGTCTGCCTACTCTGCTGTCTTGACAAGATCTGTTAGCATCTGATGACTTTGGTTATTGCCATCCTAGTGGATGTGAAGTGGTATGTCCTTGTGGTTTTGATTTGTATTTCCCTTATGATTGGTGATGTTAGGCATCTTTTCATATGCCTATTGACAATTTGTATTTTCTTTGGAAGATGTTTGTTTAGATCCTTTGCCCAGCTAACCACTGGGTCATCTTTTTATTATTGAGTTGTATATATATTTTAGATGCAAATCTCTTATCAGTTATATGATTTGCAAATGTTTCCCCCCATTCTGTGGCTTTTCTTTTTTACTTTCTTAATGGTATAAAAGGTTTTTAGGGGCTGGCCTGGTGGTGCAGCGGTTAAGTTCGCACGTTCCGCTTTGGCGGCCCAGGGTTCGCCGGTTCGGATCCAGGGTGCGGACATGGCACTGCTTGGTGAGCCACGCTGTGGCAGCCGTCCTACATATGAAGTGGAGGAAGATGGGAACAGATGCTGGCTCAGGGCCAGTCTTCCTTGGCAAAAGGAGAAGGATTGGTGGCAGATATTAGCTCAGGGCTAATCTTCTTCAAAAAAAATTTTTTTAATGTTGATGAAGTCCAGTTTATCTATTTTTTGTTACTTGTGTTTTTTATATCCTATCAAAAGAAACCATTGCCTATTCCAAGGTCATGGAGATTTACTTCTGTGTTTTCTTCTAAGAGTTTTATAGTTTTGGTTCCTACATTTAGGTCTGTGGTCCATTTTGAATTAGTTTCTGTATATGGTGTGAAGTAGGGTCCAGCTCCATTCTCTTGCATGTGGCTGTCCAGTTGTAGCAGCATCATCAGTTGAAGAGATGATTCCTTCCCGCTGAGCTCTGTGGGCACCCTTGTGGAAAATCACTTGACCACAAATGTGAAGGTTTATTTCTAGACTCTGTTCTATTCCGTTGCTCCACGTGTCCATCCTTATGCCAGTACCACACAGTCTTGATGACTTTAGTTTTGTACTAAGGTTTGAGATTAGGAAGTGTGGGTTCTCCAACTTTGTGCTGCTTTTTCAAGATTGCTTTGACTGTTTCAGATCCCTTGCATTTCCGTCTGAATATCAGCATCAGCTCGTCAGGCTGCAGGGAAGCCAGCTGGAATTTGACAGGGCTTGTGTGGAGTCTGCACATCTGTTTTGGAAGTGTTGCATCCTGACAATGTAAAGCCTTCAACTCAGTGACATGGGATGTCCTTCCATTTACTTAGGCCCTCTCCTGTGTATTTTGGAAGTTGAGAGCTCCTTTCTCCCGGGCCCATCCTTTTGAGGCTGCTTCTTGGTTCTGAGAAGAACAGTTTAGAAACTGCTGCAGTGGCATGTGGAGTCATGGTGCATGCGCTGCTGGGAACCCAGAGGGGCTGCTGTTGCCTCCTGGCTGCGGACGGTGCTGAGTTTCTCAAAATGTTTCTGGTCAGCTGCTGGCCAGAATTCTAAATGGGATGTAGAAAACACACTTGAAGAGCATGACTTCATGGAGTGTGGGTTCCCATGCTGATGGTGCAGCAGTGAGGGCCTCTTCTGTCAGTCAGGCTGCCGTCCACGGGCATCCCAGTAAAGTCCAGAAGCCCTCCTTGCATTCTAGGGAGAGTGAACCCTGCCTTTTCTCTCCCTGCATTCTGCAACCCCTAGGGAAATAGATTTTTAAATTGTATTTCGGAAGTTTTAACCTACAGGAAAGGTAACACCATGGTTCGGTCAGTACACTCGCCTGAATCCAAGTTGTGTACTCTCTCGTCATGCACATGCGCACACTCACAGTTAAGAGCCTGATTTTGTTTCTTAATGTTTTCTTTAGAAGGAATACTAGATTTAAGAGGGCTGCAAAGACGGTGTGGAGTCCCCGTGTGCCCTCCACTCGGCTCCCATGTCAGTACTTTGTGTGACCAAAGTGAGCACACTTATCACACGAAGCAGCCAGTGCCGGCTCGGCACCTGCTTCCCGGTCCACCGGTGTTTGCTCTGCGTCCTTCCTCTGTCCCTGGACCCAATCCAGGTCCTCACCAAGTTCGGTGGTTGGGCCTCCTCAGTCTCCTGCCATCTGCTGTGGTTTGTTGATCTCTCCTTGTCTTCCATGACCTTGAGAATCCAGAGAATACTGGTCAGCATTTCATAGAACGTCTCTCAGTTTGGTTTTCTCACAATTAGTCTGGGGTTAGGCAGTTTTGGAAAGAATCTCTCCGGAGAAAGTCCCCTTCCCATCACAGCATATCACCGTGGCGTGTTACTGGTGAGTTAACCTCCATCGCTTGGGGAAGGCAGCCTCAGCCGGGTCTCTGGCTGTGAAGTGAGTTTTCCCTTTTCAGACTGTTCATTAGAAGGCAGTCACCGGGTCCAGCCCACCCTCAAGGGAGGGGAATGAACACCACCTCCTGGAGGAAAGGATGTCAGAGAGTTTGGGGACGTTTGTTAAAGCCACCGTGGCATTTAACGGCTGTCTAGGGGAGGGACTTGGAGGCCATGCAGATGTCCCGCCAGTCCTGAGAGCTGTGCCCACTGGGTTCGGTGTTAACTCTGGCTCGTGTTGGCAGCAGTTACTACCATGATGTTCTTGTGATTTTTCTGTTCCTCTCATGCCTTCTATGTTTATTAATTGGAAGAGTTCTCTCTTCCTCCACACTTATTTTCCCCAGGCCTTCCTTTTGATGGCACAGCAGGAGGCAGCACAGAGCCCTGTGTAAGAGCAGGACTCTGAGCCATCAGTTACCACCATCCCTGCCCCTTGCGGGGTTGTGAGGAGTAAATGGTCCTGGGCAAGGGGAGCACTTAGGACCCTGTTCTGCACCCAGTAGGTGTTGGTGGTCGTCCTCCTCATTTACATGGAGCTGTCTTAAAACCAGCAAACAAGCAGCAGGCAAAAACCAGACTTCTTCCTGATAGAAATGGATGTGTCCACCCATCCATCCCAGTGTGTCGACTGTGCTGTTTATTGAGTACTTAAGGTGGGTGTCAGGAGCTGTTAATACTTGAAAATATTCCCCCCTTACAGGGCTGTTTTATCCTGTTAGAGATGTAAAGAGGTCACTTGCTTGAGGGCGCACGACTGGGAGGAGGCCGAGCTAAGCCCAGATCAGCTCTGCCTGGTTCTGGGAGCCTTGATCCCCACCAGCAGGGAGAGGTTGGTTTATATCCCCTGGGGACTCCAGAAGGGCAGTGAACAGAGGCTCTGCTCTAGGAGGTCCCCTGGTGGGCTACCCTTGGATGGCTGAGGATGGCCAAGGCGAAGTGAGTGAGACCATTTTGGCTCGTGCAGGTAAGTGCAGGGTTAACGTGAGTGACACCCTTGCATGGGTGCTCTTAGGGATGACACTGCTGTCATCTGCCTCGTGCGTGGGGATGGAGCGAGAAGTCTAAGATGCTTTCTTCTGCCTCCTCAGCGCATCTATTATCTTTCCCTGGAATTCTACATGGGCCGCACGCTGCAGAACACAATGGTGAACCTGGGCCTTCAGAATGCTTGTGACGAAGCCATCTATCAGGTATGGGTCCTTGGGGCCGGCTGGTGGGGAGCCTTGTGGTGCAGTGAGGTTTTAGTACAGGCCTCACAGAGGCGATCACTGACATGAAGCTTTGCAGCCATCTAGGACCGGGGAGATGTCTTACGGTGTATTCTACCCTATGTGGCGGGGCATGAGTTGGTGGGCAATGCTTCTCTTTCCCAAGTGGAGGAAGTAAGAATTGGATGGGAAGCTAACACCCTGCAGTTCAAGGCCTGGTTGCATCGTGATTGCTGAGGTTTGGAGGCTTCTAGAAACCACTGTACTCCTCCTCACCCCACCAGAGGTGGGGACTGTGGCAGAAGTGGCCAGTGTTGTCCCATGTCTCCTTGCTTTATTGAACTGGTAACCTACCTCTGGCTTCCCTCCCCCATCCCTAAGATAACCTCCTGCGCTCATCTGACCCTCTAGTTATGAAGTTGTCCTTTCTCCCTGATCAGAGTAGAAACTGCCTTTGCTTCAGGCTTCTTCATTCACAGGTTCTTGTTGGGGGGCCTTTCACAGTTCATTTGCAGCTTTACAGCAGAGCTGGAATTGGTCAGGTCTGTTTTCTGTCTCTGTCCCCTCTCACTGGATGCCGTCTTTTCTCAGCCTGCACCAGGGCCTCCGTCTGGAATTGCCAGGATGTGAATACACAGCACTCCTGCCCTTTTGCAGTATGTGGAAGGGTCCCCACCAGAATTGTCCCTCCTCCCAGCACTTTCCACTGCCTCTGCTTTTGTCTGATTTTCTTTGGGGTGGGAGGTGCTCTGGGGGCCTTGTTGGAGGCGCTGTAGTGTGAGCCTTGCACCGCTGTCAGCCCAGCCTTGTGGGGGCACCTGTCTCCCCTCCAGGACTTAGTGATGAGGAGTGTCTGGGGTAGGTCATTTCATTTAGCACAATAAAACTTTGGAACAAAAATTTGACTCCTCAAAATAGGGATCTTATGATCAAAGGTACCTAAAAAGATAGAGGGTATCCTGGCCAGTGGTTTGTCATTTGAGTTCCATCTGCTGAGCATGAACGATCTAACATGTCTTTAGGGACTATAGACACACAATAGCTTAGCTCTTCAGTGGGATTGATGGGTGTGTAAAGTGTTTTCTTTTTTAAAACATTTTCTCTTTAAATAGTTCTTACAGATAGTAAAGATTTTAGGGAATGTTTATACCATACATAGGCAAGATTTGTTTGTAATTTTTTTTATAGAGATTGGCGCCTGAGCTAACATCTGTTGCCAATCTGTTTTTTTCCTTCTTCTTCCCAAAGCCCCCCCAGTACATAGTTGTATATTCTAGCTGTAGGTCCTTCTAGTTGTGCTGTGTGGGACGCCGCCTCAGCATGGCTTGATGAGCGGTGCTAGGTCCATGCCCAGGATCCAAACCGGCAAAACCCTCGGCCACCGAAGTGGTGCATGTGAACTTAACCACTCGGCCACGGAGTGGGCCCCTGTTTATAATTTTTATTACACAAATAATGTGTAAATTAAGAAGCTTAGAAAATACGGGAAGCATATGTCCTTTTAAATGTTGTACGTTTTCTTCCTTAAAAGTGTATCTCCCTTTCTGTGTAGCTTTTAATTAATCTTGTGTTTGAAAGGGTTTTATGATGGTGGAAGCTTTAGTGTCTCTAGGTACGCATTTGCTGGGCCCATCTAGTCCTGAGGCAGGGTACAGATGCTCTAAATGGAAACAAAAGAGGATGCAGGGCTTCGACAGGCCTCCTCCCCCAGGCCCCACATTTATGATGTAGCGTCAGAAATAAAACAGGGCACTACTGCATCACACAGGGTTGGGGAGGAGTTCTGGGGAGCCATTTACACTAAAGCTAGAGCTTCGGAAGCAGCCACTTTTTCCTGATTGAGCTATCAAGGACACATTTAAAGTGTTTTCAGGAGCCAGCCCCGTGGCCGAGCCGTTAGGTTCACGCAGTCTGCTTCAGGGCCCAGGGTTTCACTGGTTCGAATCCTGGGCACAGACATGGTACTGCTCATTGGGCCATGCTGAGGCAGTGTCTCACATGCCATGGCTAGAAGGACCCACAACTAGAATATACAACTACATACTGGGGCAATTTGGGGAGAAAAAGCAGAAAAAAAAAGATTGGCAACAGTTGTTAGCTCAGGTGCCAATCTTAAAAAAAATAAAAATAAAAAATGAAAGTGTTTTCATTATAGAAAATTTTAAATATATACAAAAACTGAGTGACTGTTATCATGAACTTTTTCTGCATGCCTAGTAGCTGGCTTCCGCAGTCATCAAGCCCAACTCAAGGCTTGTCTTGCCTCCCTTGTACCCCACCACTGCTAGATTATTTAAGCCAGTATCAGACAGCATAATATTTCACTTATGAATATTTCATCAGGTGTCTCTAAAAGATAGGGTCATACCATTATGACCCCTGAAATAGCGATAGTTCTTTAGTATCAGTTTTTCAGGCAGTGCACAAATTTCTCTGATTGCCTTATAATTTTTTAACAGTATGTTCAGAAACTAAGATGCATTTGATTGACATGTCTCTTAAATCTCTCTTCCTCTATAGACTTCTCCTCTTTTTAATTTTTCTGCCTTGCAGTTTATTTGTTGAAACTAGGTTTGTCCTGTAGAGTGTCACGCCATCTGCATTTGACCGATTGCCTCCCTAGCTGGGGTTTAACTTGCTGCTTTGTCCCAAGGGTGTCACTCTCACCACTTCTACTCAACATTGTACTGATGGTGCTAGTCAGGGTATTTAGGCAGGAAAATGAATTAGGAGGCATCCAGACTGGGAAGGAAGAAGGAAAACTGTCTCTATTTGCAGATGACATGATCTAGAAAATCCTGAGGAATCCAGTAAAAATGTATTAGAACAAATGAAAGAGTGTGGCAAGGTTTCAGGACACATCAATATACAGAAGTCAACTGTATTTTTATATACTTGCAATGAACAGTCCAAAAATGAAATTAAGAAAATTCCACTTAAAATAGCATTAAAAAGAATTAAACCCTTTGGAATAAATTTCCAAAAGAGGTGCAAATTTATATTCTGAAAATTACAAAACATTGTTGAAAGAAATTAAAGAAGACCTAAAAATGGAAAGACATTCCATGTTAATGGCTTGGAAGGCTTAATGTTGTTAAGATGGCAGCACTCCCCAAATTGATCGTACAGATTCAGTTCAATCTCCACTAAACTTCTAGTTGGCTTCTTTGCCGAGATTGATAAGCCGATCCTAAAATCCAGATGGAAATGCAACAGGCCAGAAATAATTAAAACACTCTTGAAAAAGGAGCATAAAGTTGGAGGCCTTACAGTTCCCAGTTTCAAAACTCACTACCAGAGCTGCAGTGCTCGAGGCTCTGTGTTGTCAGCAGAACAGACGTGCAGATCAGTGCGAGAGAATTGAGAGGCCAGAAATAGACCCTCACATTTGTAGTCAGTTGATTTTTTTCCTGATTTTAAAAAATTGTGGTAAAATACGTGTAACGCGAATCTACCATCTTCATTGCTCTTAATTATAGTTCAGTCGTAGTAAGTACATTCATATTGTTGTGCAACCATCGCCGCCATCCATCTCCAGAACTCTTTTCATCTTCCCAAACTGCAATTCTCTATCCATTAAACACTAACTCCCGTTCTCCCCTCCCCCAGCCCCTGACAACCACCGTTCTGCTTTCTGTCTATGAATTTGATACTCACGGTGCCTCATTGGAGTGAAATCATGCAATGTTTGTCTTTTTGTGACTGGCTTCATATATTCAGGGTTCATCCATGTTGTAGCATATGTCAGAGTCTCCTTGCTTTTTAAGGTTGAATGAATAATATTCCATTGAATGTATGGACCACATTTTCTTTCTTTATTCATCTGTCAGTAGACGCTTGAGTTGCTTCCACCTTTTGGCTGTTGTGAACATTCTGTTAGGAGCATGAGTGTACAAATCTCTCCTCCAGACCCTGCTTTCAGTTCTTTGGGTGTAAACCTAGAAGTGGAGTTGCTGGATCAGATGGTAATTCTGTGTGTGACTTTTTGAGGAACTGCCATACTCTTTTCCACAACAGCTGCACCATTTTACGTTCCCACCAAGTGCACAAGAGTTCTAGTTCCTCCACATCCATCCGGTTTCCCCATCACTTACTGCTTTCTTTTTTTTGGTGGTGGTATCCATTCTAATGGGTATCTCATTGTGGTTTTAATTAGCATTTCCCTACTGATTAGTGATGTTGAGCATCTTTCCATGTGCTTGTTGGCCATTTATGTATCTTCTTTTGGAGAAATTCCTATTCAAGTTCTTTGCCCATTTTTGAATTAGGTTGTTTGTTTGTTGTTGTTGTTGAGTTTTAGGAGTTCTCTATCTATTCTGGATATTAATCCCTTGTCAGATACGTGATTTGCAAATATTTTCTCTCATTCCATAGGTTGCCTTTCACTCTGTTGATAGTGTCCTTTGATGCACAAAAGTTTTTAATTTTCACAAAGTTAAGTTTCTCTGTTTTTTCTTTTGTTGCTTGTGCTTTTGGTGTCCTGTATGGTCAGTTGATTTTTTAAAAGGAAAAGAGTGCCAAAACAATTCAATGAAGAAAGAATAGTCTTTTCAATAAATGATGCTAGAGTACTTGAATGTCCACATGCAAATGAATGAAATTGGAACCCTACCTCACGCCACATATAAAAATTAACTCAAAATGGATCAACACCCTAAATGTAAGAGCTAAAGCCATAAAACTCTTAGAAGAATATATAGGGGTGAATCTTCATGATTTGGTAATGGATTCTTAAAAAATGTCAGCAAAAGCACAAGGAATAAAAGAAAAAGTATATAAATTGGACAAAAGTAAAAACTTTTATTTATCAAAGGACATTATGAAGAAAGTGAAAAGACAACCTACAAAATGGGAGAAAATATTTGTAAATCATAAATATGATTAGGGTCTAGTAAGAATATATTAAGAACTCTTGCAACTCAATAATAAAAAGACAGACAACCCAATTTAAAAATGGGCAAAGACTTGAATAGATGTTTTTCTAAAGAAGATATATAAATGGCCAACAAGCGTATGAAAAGATGTTCAGCGTCATTAGTCATCAGGGAAAGGCAGATCAAAACCACAGTGAGATACCACTTCATACCCGCTGGAATGGCTGTAATCATAAAGATGGAGAAAAAGTGTTGGCGAGGAGGTGGAGAAACTGGAACCCTCATCTAGTGCTGGTGGGAAAGTAAAATGGTAGAGTCACTTTGGAAAATAGTCTGGCAATTACTCAAAAAGTTGAATCTAGAATATCATGTAACTCAGCAATTCCACCCAAAGGTTTATATCTGAGAAAAATAAAAACATACGTCTACACAAAAAATTGTACATGAATATTCATAGCAGCATTATTCATTATAGCCATGCAGTAGAAATAACCCACGTCCATCAACTGATGAATGGATAAACAAAGTGTGATAGAGCCATACAGTGATAAAAAGAAATGAAGCACTGACACATGCTACAACATGGATGAATCTTGAGAACATTATGCTAAGTGAAAGAAGCCAGATATGAAAGGCCACATATTGTATGTTTCCATTTCTATGAAATGTTCAGAATAGGCAAATCCCTAGAGACTGAAAGTGGAAAAGTGATTGCCAGGGACTGAGGGAAGGAGAAAATAGGGAATGACTGCTAATGAGTATGGGGTAAGGAAATTCTGGAATTAGACAGTGGTGATGGTTGCACAACTTTGTGAATATGCTAAAAACTATTAAACTGTTCACTTTTAAAGGGTGAATTTTATAGTATGTGAATTGCATCTCAAAAAAAAGACAGGTTGTTAATAGTGCTCCTTTATGCTCTTTTTCTCTCTTCAGTTCAGAAGCCCACTTTACTGAGGTTTTAGATTATCAATTAGCTACTTTTTGTGCCTCTTTTGAACACTTTCAAACTCAAGGCAAAATGCGCCCTACTAGGCTGGATGTGCCTACAACATTCAAATTAAAAGCTTAAAGGAACAAAACATCTTTCTATGTCTACTTTAGCCTGTCTCTTTTTTTTTTTTTTTTTTTGAGGAAGACTAGCCCTGAGCTAACTACTGCCAGTCCTCCTCTTTTTGCTGAGGAAGACTGGCACTGAGCTAACATCCATGACCATCTTCCTCTACTTTATATGTGGGATGCCTACCACAGCCTGGCTTTTGCCAAGTGGTGCCATGTCCACATCCAGGATCCAAATGGGCGAGCCCCAGGCCGCCGAGAAGCGGAACAGCGAGCTTAACTGCTGCGCCACCGGGCCAGCTCCTAGCCTGTCTTTATTTAGTTTACTGGTCTCTGAGTTTAATAGATGTTTCATGAATAAGAGGTTCCATGATCAGATAAGTTTGGAAAATGTTGTAGTTAAAATGTTTCTTAACTTTGAGCCAGTAACGTATTATTGGGTAAATTCTGCTCCTGGCAGATACACACCCAGGATATTTTTGGTAGAATACTCTCTTTGAAATTGCTATGGGAATTAAGTCAATATTTTGAGATCCTACTCTGAATCAGTTTATTGTGTGTGTTAATACCGTTCAATTTACGTAATAGACACTAAACCATTTCTTTATGACTTGGATGTTTAGTTATTTTCTCACAATTTTCTTCCGCCCTTTGTAATTTATCAGATTCTCAAAGTGTCGTGTGGAGGTGGCTGGGGCCCTGAGCCTTTTTCTGGGGTCACTGGGTCAGAACTGTTTATCATTCTCTCACAAGGATACGGTGGAGCTTTCCAAAGACTGTATTTAATCGACAGATTGAATGCTTAAGCAGAAAATCAATGAAAGACGTTTGTAAAAATGTAAAACACTGCCACTCTCGTCAATGAATATTTTTTTGTTTTAGAAAATGTAGTTGTTTTTCATTAAACTGTGTTGTTTTGTTAACATATAATGGGTTTATTTTTATTTTTAAATGAATTCATATATACTTTAAAAAAATAGGGCTGGCCCTGTGGCCAAGCGATTAAAGTTCTACACACTCTGCTTTGGTGGCCTGGGTTTTGGGTTCGGATCCTGGGTGTGGACCTACTCCACTCATCAGCCATGCTGTGGAGGTATCTCACCGACAAAAAATAGAGGAAGCTTGGCACAGATGTTAGCTCAGGGCTAATCTTCTTCAAGCGAAAAAAGAGGAGGGTTGGCAATGGATGTTAGCTCAGGGTGAATCTTCCTCTCACACACACAAGAAAGTTTCTCCATTTTAATTTCTAATTTGATAAATATTGATAGATATAATCCCAATAAACAATGGCTTTTTGGGTCCTCCTGAAAGCAAAAAGTTTGAAAACCACTGATCAAGATAATTATTGTGAACAGTTTGTCAAGTTTAATACACTAAAGCCACGTTAATGGAACAATTTTCTATCTATCATAACTGAGAGCCTTAAGATCTGCATTCTGGAATGGTTTTAAGTCAAGTGAAGTAGATACGACTGTATTGCTTTCTCCTTGATTTTTAACATGCCATATCTGTTTCGCAAGATTGCTTGAATGTGTTTGGAATGCCACAGGGAAAGCGCTTTTAGTTTTGGTTTAAAAAGATGTCATGTAAATATCATTAGACTGTGTGAAATTAGACAATTACTAAAACCGTTGGTTTCAGAATTTTTAGGATACGTGTTATCATCTGTCCACTGTAAGTAGGTTAATAACCTGGCAGTAAATATCTTTGGCTATTAAACTATGTCACATTTTGACTGTTAATTCTTAAGTAGTTTTGCAGCTTTTGAAATACCTGGAAACTTTCATTTTTGTGCATTTGATTTAACACCAGATTTAACATTGAATTTTCAAGTCTAAAAGAAAGCAGGCTCTAACCTTTGATATAAAAGCTCACAAGCTCCTTCCTCTTGTTGCTTGAGGAACAATATTAGGTAACATTAAAATGATGCTTCTGTTTTTATTCACAGTTGGGGTTGGACTTGGAAGAACTCGAGGAAATAGAAGAGGATGCCGGCCTTGGGAACGGAGGCTTGGGGAGGCTGGCAGGTAACCCAGATGCCTGTCCAGGGCAGAGTCTTTCCTGATGCGGTGCCTTGGTGGTGGTCACATGGTGAGATTGAGGGCAGCCGTGCTCCCGTTGCTGGTCGGTCAAGTAAATTGGTCCCTGAGAGTGGATGGGGAAGTGTTTCTCCAGATTGAAATCTTTGCCACCAGTGGAAAAAATAAACAAAAATTATATGTTCTCTTTCACACAAGGGGTGTTTCATAACTGTGAAGCCAGCTTGCCATCGTTGGGTAACTGGTGCTGGAAGGGCTTTCCAGTGTACCAGCCACTCTCTACTGTCCAAAACTCAGTAACTGGGAGAAAGACAGATGGAGAGAAGCACAGAAACACGGATGTAGACACAGACACACACACACAGGCACGCACACACACACACACAGTTTGTGAACGTAGCCCAACTTACGGCCAGCTGGTCCTGCTACAGTAAACAGGAAATGGCCCTCAAATAACAGAGCCGTTCCTTTTGGGTGTATTGCTCTCTTGGACCACCCTGAGCGTACTTAGTATTGTTTTGTTTTTTTTCTGTTTAATCACTTTGCCAGTCTTTTTGGGGAGAGGGAGCTGGGTTAAGAACACAGTGACAATAGCAGTCTTGCTGAATTGATTTCACTGTCCACTCGTGGGCACAGTGTTTCTGGGGCAGAGATAAACCAAGTTTTGTGCTGTCCTGGTGTGTGGAGGGGCCCTGGGAGGGTGGGCATGAGCCCTGCCACTTTGCATCACTGCCCCTTCAGGGAATTGTCATTTTGTAAAGGGAGCGCACACTAAAATTTATCTGTGGGGTGTGCGTGTTTATGTTTTTAAATTTTAAGTTAAATTCTTCAAAAATTATGAATGCCTCATGTGTTCCTTTCAAACAAAATAGCACTATTTCTATATCTCTATAAAGGATCTGTATAAAGAAACGTTTAGCAAGGCCTGCTCCATCTCCCTGCCCTGGTGTGAAAGCCTGGTGGACATCCTGCTCAAAGGCAGGGCTCGCCTTAGTCTGCGGGTTTAGTTTACGAAGGTGCAATCGTACCGAACACGTTAAGCTGTGGCTCGCTCCCCTGCAGACCACATTGTGGCATCCAGGCCGTTGGGCAGAGTGCAGCCCCGAGGGAACCCCAGTGTACCGTGGGCCCCTAGGCTTCAGTCCCCTGTACCCCCGATGACATTCTCTTGATGGTGATGGTCTTCCCACTTGGTCCTTTCTCTGTCAGTAAAAACAGAATGTGTTTTCTTGAGCTCCAGGCAAGCTCCAGACCGCTTGGTCTCCTTCACTGGAGCGGCTGCCTAACGTCACCCCTCACCCGAGGTGGTGGCCATCAGCAGGGCAGCCCCCGCCCATGGCCGTCCACTTCAGTTCAGGCCTCCTCAGGCCTTTTGCAATCTGATTCCTGTCGACCTCCCAGGCGCCTTTCCTGCCACATCTGTGGGGCCCTGGCCTTCCCAGGCCAGGCACCTCCTCTCTGGGCCCCTCAGGTGCCGTGGACTTCTGTTGCCTATGCAGGCCAGGGGCACCCCCAGCCTGTGTGGCCTGAGTGTGGTGTTCCCTCCTGCGAGCGTGATTTCCTCAGAACAGGGGCCCAGATCCTGCCTCTGTGGATCTTCTTACACTCCCTTAGCAGAGGGCTGACGCCCAGGGCTCTGGGCCTGTTTGGTGAGTTGGGCACCTGTTTTATTTGCTTGTGTTTCGTGTGGAGGTTGTTTCTTTTCATTTCTTTTTAATCCAGAAGTTGAATAAGCTGCCTTCTGGATCTGTATTCCAAACATTGTGATATTTCCCTCAAGGCATCTTGATTGAAACAGGGGCTCAATTTGGTGGCATGCCACTCCAGCCACTTTCCAGGGGGCCCAGTGGCACCTCGGCCTTGGATGTTTGCCCTTGTGGATGGTGAAATGTCCATTCCCAGCCCTGGCTTCTGTGCCTTCCTCACTAGCGTGGGGGAGAGACTTTGTGACGTGTCCAGACAGCTTGGACTGTGAGGAGAGGGTGCGCGGTGGGGGGCCTTCAGCCTGGGGCAAGCTCTCTAAGAGAAAGGTGGCAGTCGGGGCCCATGCATTTAGAGATGTGCTGAGTTTGAGGGTGTTTTCTGTGGGATTCTTCACCTCTTCCCTCCGGTCTCCCCACATCCCCAGAGCCCCCCCAGTGCCGCCTTCTTGTCATAGCCCCAGGCTCTCAAGCTGCAGGGGGTGAGAAGGGAGCTCAGTCTTCCTTCTCATGAACCTGAGGCTAACTGGTCCCCACTGAACCACTGGTGCCCTGGCGCCGGCCTCCCAGTGCCTACTTAACGTGGGTGTCTGGGCCTTGCTTCCCCTGGGCCTTGCATCTGGTGGTTGTCTTTGATCTCAAGAAGGTCTTTGTGTTTGGAATTTTCAGCCTGCTTCCTTGACTCGATGGCCACCTTGGGCCTGGCAGCATACGGCTATGGAATCCGCTATGAGTTTGGCATTTTTAACCAGAAGATTGTCAATGGCTGGCAGGTGGGTACGGTTTGGTTCTTTCACTCATTTGCAGCTCTCATTCACACAAGGAAAGAGACAGGGGCACTTTAGTTTGTTTTTTTTCACTTTAAACTCCTTCCTGGAGAGACTGCGTGCCAGTCCTAGGGGAAGTGGAGGTTGGTCACATCAGGACAATCCTATGAGCTTTTGTGCAAGCTCGTTGCAACAGCTTCTGTGTGGTGGCTGAGAAGTCTGGTAGGGTGAGACCCAGAGCCTGGCTGGGCCTTACAGGAGAGGCCAAGGAGTGAGGACCCCATGGTCCGTGTGCTGGTTTCCTGTTGTACCTCACTGCAGAGAGAAGGTGGCCCTCTCTGTTTCACCCCCAGTGGGACGATTGACCTAGAGTTATTAGAAAGAGACTTATTGTAGGTTTTGTTCCCACCTTCTGTCTTCGCTCCCTCACACCAGTGAAGGGACGGCACCCTGTGGGGTTAGAGGACAGACTCTGCAGAGAAAAGTGGCCTTTAGAAAGAGTGAGCCTCGTTCTAAAGCATCAAACAGCTAAGTAAGGTGGTCAGGACCACATTGCTAAAAAGGTAATCTCAAAATACAGGCTCAGCATCCTCCACAAGTCGAGGTGGCCATTTCTCTCACCTCAAAATGGCAGGCATTACTCTTCTACGTGGATGGAGAATAGTGTATTTAATATAATTTGGGATCTAAAAGTCACAGGTAAACCAGGGCTGGGTTAGGATCGAAAAGTTTGTAACATAAGGGTAAGTAGAGTCTGAAGAAGGTGACAACTGGGGTGATGAAATGTCCTGTATCTTGGTGGGGTTTGGGTCATACAGGTATGTGCATTTGTGAGAACTCATCAATAGTACTCTTTAGTTTGTACATTTCATCGTATACATTAACCTAAAAATAAACACATGACAAACTGTACTTAGTGGCATGCATGTTGGCGTGCTCAGTGGAGGAGGGTACAGATGTCTGCAGCTTACTTTGAAATGCTCAAAAAATTATTGGATTGATGGGTGGATGTGCAAACGGTCAAGTGTAGCACATGTTAACAGTTCTGTAATGTAGGTGGTGGTTGTGAGTGTTCACTGGCAATTCTTCTAACATTGCTGTGTGTTTGAAAATGCTCATAATAAAAAATTGGCAAAGTAAAGTATGGCTAAAAGTAAAAGAAAACTTAAAACAGATTTGTATCTATTGCTTAATTTATAGAAATGCTCTCTCCAACCTTAAAAAGAGAAATGCACCTTTCCTCCTGGTGCATGCCACTGGTTTCACTCAGTTCTGTGTATGTATGTGTGTGTCAGACTTACTCCATACTTGTACATGTGTGTTCTTTGAACGTTCTGGCTCTTTTCTAGTCTGTTAGTGTGTGTGTTTGTGAGACAGAAACTGAGGCTTCTCCTTGCCTACTTGTTGTTATGGTTACAGCAGGAAGGTTTTTTGGTGTTTTCTGTCTGTTTGACCACAGACACTTCTTTCTTATGGTTCCTTGTTCCTATACCTCTTGCCACCTTGTGTGACAGTTTAAAGACAGTCCTTGGATGACACGTGAGTGGTGAACTCACCCTTCTCCCACCCTGTTTTCATGGGAACCAGTCATTTGGAACGGCTTTAGTTGATTTTAACTATAGCAGAATTAAGTGTGGGCAGTGGTTGCACAGCATCAGTGTGGCTAACAGGGGCCACAGGCCAGCCTGCCTCTCAGGGACGGGGGCTCCGGAGGGGAGACCCCAATGTCTCTTGTATTTGGGAAGATGCTGCCTCTGCAGATGACCCATGGAACCACTTACTGTATGGGAGATGGCCAGGCTCTGCTGTGGGAGAATCTTACTGATGTACAAGGACGTGCCACCCGATCAAAAGGCAGTATTAGTCCCGGGACGATTGTGTGCTGCACCAAACAGAAGTCCTGCGAGCAGCACTTGGAGAGGTGCATATTGGAGCTGTGGCCTCAGCTGTGTCACCTGCTTACGTCGCAGCCCGTGTGCTCTCTCTCGACTTCTGCTGTGTAAAGACCATCCACAACCCTCGATGTAGCACACATAAGGTTGTTTGTTAAGTTTAAAGAAAAAAAGACTTGATCTCATTTGAGTTTTAGTTAATTTATATTTATAATTCTTCATTCAGTGCCCTACCAAATTATTTTATTCCATTGCTTGCAAGCAGAATAAATTCCACAGGGTGGTGGGAAAAGCAACTCCACCAAATGCGTCCACTCAAAGGATTGTTAGTCTGTGGACAGGAGTGTTTTTGTGTATTTACTGATTTTGAATGCCACTTGGGTGTAGTTTTTGGAAAGTAAGCTGCCTTGAGGAAGGCCTAGCAGAAAGGTGCTGTCTTCTAGAGGGTGAGCGGGAGCTCCCGCTACAGGCGCTCTGGGGGCGGCTCGGCCCCGGCACCATGCCGCGGGGCGTCATTTCAAAGCAGTGGGCTTTCAGAGCCCTTCTTTTTTTAAAAAAATAACAGCTTTATTGAGGTGTCAGGTGGTTTTTAATGTATTCACAAAGTTGGGTAACCTTCTATTTCCAGAACATTTTCATCACCCCAGAGAGAAACTCTGCCCATTTGTAGTCACACCTCTGTGCCTGATGACTGTTGCTCTGCTTTCTGCCTCTCTGGGTTTGGCAGTTCTGCACATTTCATGTAAATGGAATTATACAGTTCTTTGACTCAGCCTAATGTTTTCAAGATTCATTTGTGTTGTAGCAGGCATCACGACTTCATTCCTTTTTGTTGCTGAATTCAGGTGATTGTTAATGTCTTTTTACTTCGATGCATTTTTCTGTATTTTAGATGAGTTTGTTTCTTTTCTTTTTTTTTTTTTTGAGGAAGATTAGCTCTGAGCTAACATCTGCTGCCAATCCTCCTCCTTTTTTGCTGAGGAAGACTGGCCCTGAGCTAACATCCGTGCCCATCTTCCTCTACTTTATATGTGGGATGCCTACCACAGCATGGCTTGCCAAGTGGTGCCATGTCCGCACCTGGGATCTGAACCAGTGAACCCCGGGCTGCCACGTGCATACTAAACCACTGCGCCACTGGGCTTGCCCCTCTTTTTTGTTTCTAATAAAGATTTTATTTTTCCTTTTTCTCCCCAAAGCCCCCGGTACATAGTTGTGTATTTTTAGTTGTGGGTCCTTCCAGTTGTGGCATGCGGGATGCCGCCTCAGCATGGCTTGATGAGCGATGCCATGTCTGTACCCAGGATTTGAACCGGTGAAACCCTGGGCAGCTGAAGCGGAGCATGTGAACCCAACCACTCGGCCATTGGGCCAAAGCCCCGAGTTTGTTTCTTTAATAGCCCAAAGTGTTAATTTTTTTTTTTAATATTTATTTACTGTTTCTTTGACTTTTGTTTTTGAGGAAGATTGGCCCTGAGCTAACATCTGCTGCCAGTCCTCTTTTCTTTGCTGAAGAAGACTGACCCTGAGCTAACATTCATGACCATTTTCCTCTACTTTATATGTGGGACACCTGCCACAGCATGGCTTGACAAGCGGTGTGTAGGTCCACATCCGGGATCTGAACCGGTAAACTCCAGGCCGCCAAAGCGGAACGTGAGAACTTAACTGCTGTGCCACCAGGCCGGCCCCCAAAGTGTTAATTTTTAAACACGTGGCCTTGACTGGAATTGAAATCTTTGCATTGTACACAGGCTGTAGTTTGGTTTCAGTGCGGGGCAGCATCCTCTCGACAGCGTGGTCAGTGCAGGCCAGGACGAGTTCAGCCCGGGCCTCGGACTGTCTCTTCCTTCCTGAGAACTGACCTCACTGCCGGTGCCTTTCCAGGTGGAGGAGGCCGATGACTGGCTGCGCTACGGCAACCCCTGGGAGAAAGCCCGGCCTGAGTACATGCTTCCTGTGCACTTCTATGGGAGAGTGGAGCACACCCCCGAGGGCGTGAGGTGGCTGGACACACAGGTATCCAACCCGAGTGTTCCGGGAAGCCTAGGCTGAGGGGGGTGCTGCTCATGCTTCCTTGTCGGTCTGATTCCCTTTGGGAGTGGGAGGCGTGCTGCTTCCCCTGGGACCTGACTCCGGGTCCAAACCTGGGAGGGCTTCCTGCCTCATTCGCTTCATCAGGAGCTGTCCAGACAGCAGAAGATGCTGAAAGTGAGGCCACACTCTTTGCGGGTTAACAGGAGCTGTGTTGCGGTGAAGACCAGCAGTTTGCTGGCAAGCAGGCCAGCGTTGTGACAGGGACAGGGACAGGGCACTGATCCCCTGGGGACATGAAGAGCCCCCTATCATCTCCAGAGAGTAGGCACTCAACATGCTCCCTCGCCACATGTTCCTGGTCCCACTGGCCTCAGTAGTGTCTCCTGGGTGCAGCCCACCAGTTACTCTGAGCCATCAGAACCCTGGGTGTGTGGAGAGGGGTAGGCGGAAGTCCCAGTGGGGCACAGGCCACCCCTGCCAGGTGGGTCCTGACGGGGGGACCAGGACAAGCGTGGAGTGCTTGGCTGAATGGGGTATCAGGCATAGTAGGCGCAAATGTGGAGCGTCTAGCCCGACTCAGAGACAGCAGAGAGCGCACATCTTGGTGGGTTTAGGGGGCAGAGGGGACGAGCAGGAGAGGCTTCGTGAGAAGAGGGGTAGTTGTAAAGAGTACGACTTACTTGTCTAATGGTGGGGGTAGGATGAACAAAAATGCATGAGCCCGGGAGAGTGGGGAAGTGGCAGATGTGCAAAGGTGAGTCATCCAGATTTTGTGCAACGTAGGTGTTAAATAGGGCGCATGGGGCTGGAGCTGGCTGGAGCGGCGTTGTGGAAGCCTCCGATGCCGTAATTAGTAGTAGTTAATTTGAAAAAGCAGAGAAGGGATCTGGTTTCTAAATGCATGTGCTTGTAGAAGATGAATGTGTCTGTGTGGGTGCAGAGGCGCAGAGACTGCTGTGGCATCCCAGGTGGGATATGATAAGGGCCTTAACCTGGAGGGCTGGCCGTGGAGTGGGAAGGAGGGGGTTGGAGATGCATTTACAGGGCTTGTCACTGGCGTGGACAAGGCCGTGGGGGTTGGGGAGCAGAGGCAGAGGCAAGGACTGAGAGGAGAAAGGAAGGGGAAGATACCCTGGGCTTTACCTTGGCGGTGCCGTTCTGCAGTCCTCTGTGCCTGTCAGAGCTGACTTTGTCTTGGAAAGTTGCACAGTTCCACCGTGAGCTACCATAAGCATGCCTGAGGGTGAGGAGTCCCATCTGGGAGTCCGAGGGCTGGAAGTGACCTTGAGGCTGGTGCACTTCTTCTGTGCTTGGCAAGAGCAAAGCTGATACTTCTGGACAGATGGGAATCGGGAGGGAGCATGGCAGGCCCCGTGGGTGGAGAGCAGATCCCGTGCTTTCAGGAGCAGTGTGTGTGGGCTGGTTTGGTTTCACTGAGGGTTAGAGGTGAAGGCGTCCAACATGGGGAGCCTGGCCACAGACCTTGGAAAATGGAGGACGAAAATAGAAGTCGTCTGTTGGCAGTAGTTAGCTGAGTCCTGAGACTGCTCAAGCAAAGTTGAGTGAGAAGAGGGAAGGTGTGGAGGGCAGAGCACGAGGACATGGGAGGAGTGGCTGCTAAGGGAGCATGAGCCAGGTTAACACAGCAGCCCCTTGAGGAGCTGAGGAGGCATTCTTAAGTTGATGCCAGTATTGAAGGAGGTAAAGCTAGGCAAGACAGTGTGACCTCGAGAGTGTGGTCTGTCACAGGTGCTCCTGGCTCGGGACATCAGTGAGCTGGGGCTGTGGGCACAGTGAGTGACAGGGCATGAGGGGCGTGAGTGACAGGCGTTGAGTGTGTTTTGGGCAGAAGGAGAAAAGCTGGAAGAGGGTGAGCAGGTGGGCCATCAACAGGGAGGTAGAAACTGCTTCCTGCAAGGCTGGAGGCTGGAGCTGCCCCACCCGGCTTGACCCAGGACTGGGGACGGTATCTCTGGTCACCTCGATTCTGACTGTCTCTCCCTCGACCAGGTGGTGCTGGCCATGCCCTACGACACCCCAGTGCCGGGCTACAAGAATAACACCGTTAACACCATGAGGCTGTGGTCCGCCAAGGCGCCCAATGACTTCAAGCTCCACGACTGTGCGTTCCACCGGCTTGTCTCTGGGTGGCTTGTCCCCAGTTCACTCCACACAGCTCCAGGCCCATCTCCACCCTCTCACTGCTGCAGATGCCACATGGCTCCCCTGCTGTGGGAGGGCAGAGGGCAGGTTCCCCATGAGTACCTGGGCTCGCCAGGGAGGGCCCACAGGACAAGCCAGTGTGCGTCGGCCCCCACGTCCTCAGGAGAGAGTGGGGGCCTGGCGTGCTTCAGGGTGCATGGCTCCCAGCGCAGCTCTGCGGGGTAGGGCGTGTGGCAGGCAAACCAGCTGCTCTGCGGGTGCCTTCTGTTCCGGAGCGCTTGCCCTTGGAGTGCTAAGGGGACATGTGAGAAACCTCAGTCTAAGGCACCCGAGAGTCTCGAGAGAAGGCTCTCAGGTCCTGACCTCCCCGTCTCTGCCCTCAGTTAACGTGGGTGGCTACATCGAGGCGGTCCTGGACAGGAACCTGGCCGAGAACATCTCTAGAGTCCTGTATCCGAATGACAATGTGAGTAGCTCCTAGGGTTAGTTCCTGTCTGTGCCATCCTCTCCAAGTGGAGAAAAGTCAACTGCAAGGCTGGGTTCTCTGGTGGGACTTGTTTGCTGGCCCCGCATTTGTCAGGCGAGCCTGTAAGTGGCCACCAGCGGCCCTCATGTGGCTGCTCGGACTGAGGACGGGCACGACATCCTCGATGAAGTCCACTGACTCCAAGCATGCCTGTTAGCGTCTCCTCTTTGCTCTCTCTTCCTGAGCGGATCTTTAGGGGGCTTCTTGGCCTTTCTCATACACCTGCTGCTCCGTGATACGTGGCTGCCCCTGAGGGCTGGGTCTGAGCCGACTCCACATGAGGCCGCCTGCAGGGCCTGGGAGCCCGACAGACCTGAGTTAAGCTGGTTTCTGCTCTTCCAGCACATGATGCCACTTCCCCAAGAGTCGGATGATCCATTTGTCAAGGGGACAGCAGTCCATATTTTGCAGTGACACTTTGAGATGAGACAATCATGATTTGAAAAGCTCTTAGCACATGCCCCCCATGTACTAGGTGAAGGTCACAGCCACATTCTCCATAGCCACCAAATTTAGCATCTGGAATTTGCCTATCTTAGTGGGTTGCATGTTTTTTAATTAGAATAATATGTACACATAGTAGCAAAGGGCGTTGTTGCTGGAGGGCATACAGCAAAATGTTTTCCCATTCCCCCCATCCTGCCAATCCCCCCCTCGGGATTGTGAGCAGGTTCTGAAGCTTCAGGTGCAAGGCATTTTTTTTTAATGTGGTAATGGTATTTATTTGATTTATGTATGTATTTTTTTTGCACTGAGGTCATAATAATTTATAACATTGTGACATTTCAGTTGTACATTAATGTTTGTCAAACACCATATAAGTGTGCCCCTTCACCCCTGTGCCCACCCCCCACCCCTTTCCCCCCTGGTAACTACTAATCTGTCCTCTTTGTCCATGTGTTAGTTTATCTTCTGCGTGTAAGGGAAATCATACGGTGTTTGTCTTTGTCTGGCTTATTTCTCTTAACATACTACCATCAAGGTCCATCCCTGTGGCTGCGAATGGGATGGTTTTGTCTTTTTCATGGCTGAACAGTGTTCCGTTTTATATATATACCACATCTTCTTTATCCAGTCCTCAGTAGGTGGGCACTGGGGTTGCTTCCACGTCTTGACCGTTGTGAATAATGCTGCAATGAGCATAGGGGGGCATGAGTCTCTTTGTATTGTTGATTTCAAGCTCTTTGGATAAATACCCAGTAATGGGATACCAGGATTGTATGGTATTTCTACTTTTAGTTTTTTGAGGAGTCTCCATTCTGTTCTCCATAGTGGCTGCACCAGTTCGCATTCCCACCAGCAGTGTGTGAGGGTTCCCTTTTCTCCACAACCTCTCCAACATTTGTTGTTTTTTGTCTTGTTGATTATAGCCTTCCTAACAGTGTAAGGTGATGTCTCATTGTAGTTTTGATTTGCATTTCCCTGATGATCAGTCATGTTAAACATCTGTTTATGTGCCTGCTGCCTATCTGTATATCTTTGGAAAAATGTCTGTCCATATCCTCTGCCCATTTTTTGATTGGCTTATTCATTTTTTTGTTGTTGAGTTGTGTGAGTTCTTTATATGTTTTGGAAATCAACCCTTTGTCGGATATATGATTTGTGAATATTTTCTCTCAGTTGGTGGGTTGTCTTTTAATTTTGTTCCTGGTTTCCTTTGGCAAGGCATTTTTATAACACCCGCACTTTGGAGAGTGTGTTTCCGGGTGGCTCTGGCATTCCTGGTGCTTGGCGAGGCTTTATGAACAGGGACTAGACCTTCCTGCCTGCAGCACACCACAGGCCAGTGTGAGCCTCTGCTGCTGCGCTTGTGCTTGCTCTCTGTGTGAAGGTCATATGCAGGTCAGGCTGCTTGAGAGCTGCCTGCGCCCTTGAGCCAGGCGCCTGCCTCTGGCTCCAGAGGTGGGATCGAGGTGTCAGCACCATGCGGGCTCTCAAGGGTGCTTCTTCTTTCATCCGTGTGCACATCTCTGCAGTCTCCGGGCCAGGCCCCCAAGCCTAGCACCCCGTTCTGGACCCTGGGGGGCCTCCTGAGGCCGTGGCCTGGGTGGGTGAGCTGCTGATGCCAGAGCTGTCCTGTGTCTGCAGTTCTTTGAGGGGAAGGAGCTCCGCCTGAAGCAGGAGTACTTTGTGGTGGCTGCCACCCTCCAGGACATCATTCGCCGCTTCAAGTCCTCCAAGTTCGGCTGCCGGGATCCAGTGAGAACTTGTTTCGAGACGTTCCCAGACAAGGTTCGTTTGTCCATGGGGCGTTGAGCTCATGTGGAAGGACAGGATGTTCTCAGGCTTGATTTCTTCCTCCAGGCCAGGGTGTGGGCGGGAAGGGGCTGGGGTGGGACAGCAGCACCCCCTAACCTCAGTCTACTTGTCGTCAGGGGTCGGGCCCCCTTCCTCCCCGATCAGGGCCACACTTAGGAGTCGAGGCAGCAAGGGACTCTAAAATCTGCTGTGGGCAAAACCCGACGTGTGGCAGGCTGAGCTCAGTGATTTCTAAGCAAAGCCAGCATAACCGAGGTGAAAGGAAGACTGAGTCAGGAAGAGCTCTGTATCACCGAGGCCTCGGGGGCAGAAGGCCTGCAGCTCTTGGACTCCTGCTGCAGAGCACACTTGGCTGCAGAACCGGCCCACACGGTCCTCTTGGTCCCTCCTTGTGGCCCCCCAGGCCCTGCCCCTGCTCCTCGGTCAGTTTTCACGCTAGGCCCAGCCCCGGTGTGGTGCTGTCTGCTTCCTGCTGACCGTCCTGTAGGCCAGGCTTCCCGGGGTTGGGGGAGCCGCTGAGGACCCCAGTTCTGTGCACGCCAACCACCGTGGCACACACAAGGGCTGGGGGATTGAAGGGATTGCCATGTGTAAACTGCAGGTTGCCATCCAGCTGAACGACACCCACCCGGCCCTTGCCATCCCCGAGCTCATGCGCATCCTGGTGGACGTGGAGAAAGTGGACTGGGACAAGGTGAGCACTGAGGACAAGGGCACGGGGTATGGAGTCCCACAGACCTGGGCACATGAGGTGACAGTGCTCCCCTGACCTTCGAGCCTATCCCAGCAACAGTCATGAGTACTCAGCTAGTCCTAGAAGGCCTCCTGAGGGAGGCCTCTCCCCTGTGACCTTGGGAGAACAGAGGGACATTGTTCCTGGAAAGACAGGGCCATGGGGAGGAGAAGGATGCTCCAGGAGTGGGTCTGGGTTTCTCCCAAGGGACCAGGACACAGTGAGTGGGAGCAGCGGTGCAAGGACACAGAAGAGCAATTTTCTGGAAGAGAAGAAAAGATTCTGACACTTCTTTGAGCTTCTCGCATATTTTTTCTTATCATAGAATTGTGGCTAAAAACCCAGGAGTGTTATGTTTAAAGAAACACACTGTTGGAGCCGGCCCTGTGGCCAAGTTGTTAAGTTCGTATAATCCGCTTCGCTGGCCTGGGGTTTCACTAGTTTGGATCCTGGGTGCGGACATGGCACCACTCGTCAGGCCACGCTAAGGCGACGTCCCACAACTAGAAGTTACTCACAACTAAAAATATACAACTGTATACTGGGGAGATTTGGGGAGAAAAAGAAGAAGAAAAAAAAAGATGGGCAACAGTTGTTAGCTCAAGTGCCAATCTTTAAAAAAAAAAAACACACTGTTTACGTATCTGTAGGTTTATTTTCCTGACTCGACTTACTTTGGTCCTAGATTCTTTAGTGGGATTTTCTTGATCCACTTTAGTTTAACTAAACCAACCCATAAAACCAGAAAGCAGTTTGACCCCATTTTATAGCACCCAGAGCCCTCTCTGGTTGTGGGGTGTACTTCTGGGTGGGGCTGGGCAGCCCCGACTCAGGTCCTGTCCGCTCCTGGCCAGCAGAGGGCAGGGCCACACTGTTTATCAGTGTTCTCCAGACGTGAATGTATAGTCAGTTTACTGGAAATAAAGCAGAAAACTGGTTGGTGCTCTGTTTTGTTTACTAATAAAAAATGGTTTAGGGGGCTGGCCCCGTGGCCGAGTGGTTAAGTTCGCGTGCTCCGCTGCAGGCGGCCCAGTGTTTCATTGGTTCGAATCCTGGGCGCGGACATGGTACTGCTCATCAAACCACGCTGAGGCAGCGTCCCACATGCCACAACTAGAAGGACCCACAATGAAAAATATACAACTATGTACTGGGGGGCTTTGGGGAGAAAAAGGAAAAAATAAAATCTTTAAAAAAAAATGGTTTACAAAAGAAAAAAATGGGGGTGATTCCCAGGTGGTAGGGTAAGCGTTATTCATTTATGTGTGTGTGCTGGGTCAGCATGTAAAATATACGTGGGTCATGTCAGGAAAGAGAAGGGTACAAGGCTCAGTTTTGGGTTTTGAGAAGGTTCTAGACAGGCGCCAGAGAGCAGAGACTTGTGGCCAGCTGGGCCCGTTTCTGGGGGATGTGAAGTCTGCCTTTGATCCTAGACTTCCCCCTTGCCTAGGCATCTGGCAGAAGAGCTGCTTGTTTCTAAACAAAACACACTGGAATGTTCTAGGCCTGGGAAATCACGAAGAAGACCTGCGCGTACACCAACCACACTGTGCTGCC